>NC_053026.1:344748084-344802887 GCF_003073215.2 Triticum urartu
GTAGTTAGATCTTGAGAATTGATTTTGAATGTCCTACATATATGTTTCTGCCAAAAAATCCAAATTGATATGAACACAAATGAGGCTCCAGTCAACGACGCTGCTGGTTTTAGATCCTGCACCCGGCAGTGTGGGCAGAAGCGGCCACGGTCCCCCTGGATCTGAGGAACCCGTAGAATCTCTGGCAGACCGCATCAGCGATCTCCCGGACGCCATGCATGGGGAGATCATATCCCTTCTCCCCACCAAGGATGGATGTGCTACCTCTTGAGCACTACGTTGGTTTTCCCTTGAAGAGGAAAGGGTGATGCAACAAAGTAGCGTAAGTATTTCCCTCAGTTTTTGAGAACCAAGATATCAATCCAGTAGGAGGCCACACGCAAGTCCCTCGTACCTACACAAACAAATAAGAACGTCGCAACCAACACGATAAAGGGGTTGTCAATCCCTTCACGGTCACTTACGATTGTGAGATCTGATAGAGATAATAATGATAAGATAAATATTTTTGGTATTTTTATGATATAGATTGAAAGTAAAGATTGCAAAGTAAAATATATTGGAAACTTATATGATGGAAATAGACTCGGGGGCCATAGGTTTCAGAAGTGGCTTCTCTCAAGATAGCATAAGTATTACGGTCGGTGAACGAATTACTGTCGAGCAATTGATAGAAAAGCGAATAATTATGAGAATATCTAGGCATGATCATGGATATAGGCATCACGTCCATGACAAGTAGACCAACTCCTGCCTGCATGTACTACTATTACTCCACACATCAACCGCTATCCAGCATGCATCTAGAGTATTAAGTTCATAAGAACAGAGTAACACATTAGGTAAGATGACATGATGTAGAGAGGTAAACTCAAGCAATATGATATAAACCCCATCTTTTTATCCTCGATTGCAACAACACAATACGTGTCGTTTCCCTTTCTGTCACTGGGATCGAGCACCGCAAGATTGAACCCAAAGCTAAGCACTTCTCCCATTGCAAGAAAGATCAATCTAGTAGGCCAAACCAAACTAATAATAAGAGACTTGCAAAGATAACCAATCATGCATAAAAGATTTCAGAGAAGAATCAAATATTGTTCATAGATAGACTTGATCATAAACCCACAATTCATCGGATCTCGACAAACACACCGCAAAAAGAGTTACATCAAATAGATCTCCAAGAAGATCGAGGAGAACTTTGTATTGAGATCCAAAGAGAGAGAAGAAGCCATCTAGCTAATAACTATGGACCCGAAGGTCTGAAGTAAACTACTCACACATCATCGGAGGGGCCATGGAGTTGATGTAGAGGCCCTCCGTGATCGATGCCCCCTCCGGCGGAGCTCCAGAAAAGGTCCCAAGATGGGATCTCTTGGGTACAGAAGGTTGCGGCGGTGGGAATAGGGTTTCGTGGTGCTCCTGGATGTTTTCGGGGTATGTGAACATATATAGGAGAAAGAAGTAGTTCGGTTGAGCCACGAGAGGGGAGGGCGCACCCCCTGCCACGTGGACACCTCGTTCGTTTGGTGACATCCACTCCAAGTCCTCTGGTTCACGTTTGTTGCAAAAATCACGCTCCCGAAGGTTTCATTCCGTTTGGACTCCGTTTGATATTCCTTTTATGCGAAACACTGAAATAGGCAAAAAAACAACAATTTGCACTGGGCCTTGGTTTAATAGGTTAGTCCCAAAAATAATATAAAACTATAAAGTAAATCCCATTAACATCAAAACAGATAATATAATAGCATGGAACAATCAAAAATTATAGATACGTTGGAGAAGTATCAGGCTGCCACACCAAAGTCCTCGCATCTCGGTGGCGCCCTCTATGGTGTGTCACGCCTCTTAATCTTGATTGTCGTCAGCTATCTGTCGTTTTTGATTTTGAACTCCCCAGAGCCATCATCTCCTCCCACCAGGGCTCAGTTCAACGCATCTGCATCCCAGCATGCTACCTGTTGTACATACCCTGCACGATGGACGCTTGGCTGACATCCTTTGAATTCGAGAAACTCCAACGGTTTGAGTTCTACCATTACTATGAAAATAACATACCACGAACTAAACACCATGTATCTGTGCCCTCACCATTGATGTCCATCTCGTCGTGCCATCTAGCAGACAATCTGGTGAAAATGCTTCAGTCGATGCCTTCTAGTAGGCAATCTGGTACAAATGCTTCAACTCCCACTGCTAAAAAAACTTTCACTTGTGGAGGCTGATCTATCGGAGGCCTCACTGCATAGCATCATCCACTCTAGTTGCCCTGCCTTGGGGTGCTTGCTGCTTGTTTTTGGAATAGAAATCTGCATCCATTGTCTCCAAATAAAGTCACCTCACCTTATAAGCATTGGAATTTGTTTTGAAGGACAGGAGCTCATCATCAAAGATGCCCCTTCACTTCAAAAGGTTTCTCCTTGATTCTTGTTATGTACCTTCGTGAATAATTGTCGTCTCTGCGCCTAAACTAGAGACTTGGGTGTAATTTATGATCTGTTTGATGATTTCAAGATGGTGTTTGGCTCCACACCTATGCAGGTACTATATATTATCATCTATGCTTTTGTAATCATAAGCTGCATTTTTCATTTGTGCACATAAGTTTTATATCATATTCGAGTACAAATATTATGTTCTATGCTCAATGGAGAGTTTATCAGATAGCATATCAATGGTGCTAGATTCTGTCAAGATCTTATATATCAGTATGTTTAGTTTTGATCTGAACATGATTATTGGCTTGCTGCGATGCCTTCCATGTCTAGAGAATTTGTATATAAAGGTGATGATTTCACGCACATTGAAAGCCCATATATAATGTACTAGAATTAACCGTTCAGCTGCCGCTCCTTCGACATACTATTTTTTAGACCTTAACACTTTTCAATCTTCATGTCTATTTAGGCAATGGCACTAGGGAAAAAAGGTATAACCAATCGATGGCGTAATAAGCACCGGGATTTTCTCAATTCTCATGGCATTTGTTTGGGGACAATAATGATGGAAGGATATGCATCCAACCATGCAACACTAGCTTTGTCACATTCTTCATGTTGAATGTGAGGGTACTATTGTCCATAAGCCTTAAGTTTTTTAGCAACAAAGTTCTCACGGATGGATATGTTGAACAATAAAAAAAGAAGTTTCGGGTGGACAAAAGGGCTTCTAAACGTGCTCGGCTTCTATTTACAACAACTTGTCATCATATTCCATTAAATTTTATGGCCCAGGATGTTGATTTTATGGATCCGGCCGATCCATTTGATTGTGACTGCCAAAAATAGTGGTGGAGTTAGATGTTATTGCCCTTTTCAAGTTGGGTTTTGTCTAAACCTGATGAATAGTTAATCCTCATGCTTTTGTACCATTTATAAGATGGAGTTAGATGTTGTTTCCATTTTCAACTCGGCCAGAAAAGAGCTTGATGTCTACTAAGCAATCTTCTTCTTGTAGACTCATGTTGGGCCTCCAAGCGCAGAGTTTTGTAGGACAATAGCAAATTTCTCTCAAGTGGATGACCTAAGGTTTATCAATCCATGGGAGGCATAGGATGAAGATGGTCTCTCTCAAACAACCATGTAACCAAATAACAAAGAGTCTCTTTTGTCCCCAACACACCCAATACAATGGTAAATTGTATAGGCCCACTAGTTCGGCGAAGAGATGGTGATACAAGTGTAATACGGATGGTAGATATAGGTTTTCGTAATCTAAAAATAGAAAAACAACAAGGTAACTAGTAACAAAAGTGAACAAAAATGGTATTACAATGCTTGGAAACAAGGCCTAGGGTTCATACTTTCACTAGTGCAAGTTCTCTCAATAATGATAACATAATTAAATCATATGGCAATCCCTCAACATGCGACAAAAGTCACTCCAAAGTTCCTATCATGGAGAACATAAGATGAAATTGCTTGTAGGGTACAAAACCACCTCAAAGTTCTTCTTTCCAATCAATCCATTGAGCTATTCCTATAAGTGTCACAAACAGCCCCAGAGTTCGTAGTAAAATAACACCATATGATACACATCAATCAACCCTAATGTCACCTAGATACTCCAATGTCACCACAAGTATCTGTGCGTCAATTATACGATATGCATCAAACAACTTCAGATTCATAATATTTAATCCAACACAAAGAACCTCAAAGAGTGCCCCAAGATTCATACCGGAGAAACAAGGACGAAAACATGCACCAACCACTATGCATAGATTACCCCAATGTCACCTCGGGAATTCGCGAGTTGAGTGCCAAAACATACATCAAGTGAATCAATAGAACACCCCATTGTCACCACAGGTATCCCACGCAAGACATATATCAAGTGTTGTCAAATCCATAATAGTATTCAATCCGATAATAGTGAAATCTCAAAGGTAAAACTCAATTCATCATAAGAAGATAGAGGGGGAGAACCACCATATGATCTAACTATAGTAAGAAAGCTCGTGGTACATCAAGATCGTGCCATATCAAGAACACGAGAGAGAGAGAGAGAGATCAAACACATAGCTACTGGTACATACCCTCAGCCCCGAGGGTGAACTACTCCCTCCTCGTCATGAAGAGCGCCGAGTTGATGAAGATGGCCATTGGTGATTGTTTCCGCCCTCTAGCAGGGTGTCGGAATGGGCTCACAATTGGTTTTTCGTGGATACAGAGGCTTGCGGCGGCGGAAGTTCTGATCTAGGTTTCTTTCTGGGGGTTTATGGATTTATAGGAATTTTTGGTGTCGGTTTCAAGTTAGGGGGGTCCACGAGTCAGCGACAAGGTAGGGGGCGCGCCCTCCACCCTTGTCATTGAATCGGGACTCTTCTGTCCCAACTCTTGTGCTTCGGGGGCTTCTTCTGGTCCATAAAAAATCACTGTAAATTTTCAGCTCGTTTGGACACCGTTTGATATTCCTTTTCTGCAAAACTCAAAAACAAGGAAAAAAACAGAAACTAGCACTCGGCTCTAGGTTAATAGGTTAGTCCCAAAAATAATATAAAATAGCATATAAATGCATATAAAACATCCAAGATAGATAATATAATAGCATGAACAATAAAAAAATATAGATATGTTGGAGACATATCAAACATCCCCATGCTTAATTCCTGCTCGTCCTCGAGTAGGTAAATGATAAAAACAGAATTTTTGATGTGGAATGCTATCTAACATATTTATTCCATGTAATTTTCTTTATTGTGGCATGAATATTCAGATCCATAAGATTCAAAACAAAAGTTTAATATTGACATAAAAACAATAATAGTTCAAGCATACTAATAAAGCAATCATGTCTTCTCAAAATAACATGGCCAAAGAAAGTTATCCCTACGAAATCATATAGTCTGGCTGTGCTCCATCTTCATCACAGAAAGAATTAAATCATGCACAACCCCGATCACAAGACAAGCAATTGCTTCATACTTTTGGTGTTGTCAAACCTTTTCAACTTTCATGCAATACATGAGCGTGAGCAATGGACATAGCACTATAGGTGGAATAGAATATGGTGGTTGTGGAGATGACAAAACGAAGGATATAACCTCACATCAACTAGGCGTATCAACAGGCTATGGAGATGCCCATTAATAGATATCAATGTGAGCGAGTAGGGATTGCCATGCAATGGATGCACTAGAGCTATAAATTTTTGAAAGCTCAAAAAGGACCTAAGTAGGTGTGCATCCAACTTGCTTGCTCACGAAGACCTAGGGCAATTTGAGGAAGCCCATCATTGGAATATGCAAGCCAAGTTCTATAATGAAAATTTCCCACTAGTATATGAAAGCGACAAAATAGGAGACTCTCTATCATGAAGATCATGGTGCTACTTTGAAGCACAAGTGTGGTAAAAGGATAGTAGCATTACCCCTTCTCTCTTTTTTAATTTTTAATTTTATTTTTTGGGCTCTTTTATTTTTTTGGAAAGTCCAGAGAATCATCCCGACCTGTGGGGGGATCATAGCTTCCATCATCCTTTCCTCACATGGGATAATGCTTTAATAATGATGATCATCACTTTTATTTACTTACAACTGAACAATTGCAACTCAAAATATGACTCTATATGAATGCCTCCTACGGGGTACCGGGATGTGTAATGATCAAGAGTGACATGCATAAAAATTATGAAAGGTGGCTTTTCCACAAATACGATGTCAACTACATGATCATGCAAAGAAATATGACAATGATGAAGCGTGTCATAATAAACATGACGGTGGAAAGTTGCATGGAAATAATACAAAGAAGATATCTAGCGGCGCTCCAATGGAGTTTGGTGTGCATCATGTGGACACCCACATGAGGGTGAACGACCTCTTGGTGGTGTACACCAACAACCCGGCATCGGCGGAGGACTCCATCAACACCATGAAGAATTTGCTTGCTAAGGGTGACAAGTACAAAGTGGCCGTCTTCGACCTCCAGTACACCGGCGGTCATCCTAGGAAAGATCAGAAGGTTGTCATCGCCCAATTGTGTGTGTGCCATCATGTCCTCGTCTACCACTCCTGCCTAGCCACAAGGCCTTAAGAGCATTTTGCCAGGTTTGTCAATAACCCCAACTACAAGTTCGCTATGGTGGACACCGTCGACGATGTAAAAGCGCTCGAGATTTTGGGCTTGGCCTGCCATAAGCTTGTCGATATCCTTGGCCACTACAGGGTCTGGAACAACATGAAGAACAAGGACTCCCTAGTTGACCTCGTCTCGGCCATCATCGACCCCTACTACAGAAACATGAAGGAAGATGCCAAGAAAAATCATGCAGCCTAGCACAGTGGCTTGGTGCGGAGAATGGATGAAGCTCACCTCAAGTTTGCGGCCAAGAACATGTACGCATGCTAAGAGATGCACAGGAAGATCATTGACATGAGGGAGTAGATGATGATTATATGATCGTTTATCCTAGTTTATTATGCATATAATTGTTTACTTTGGTGTGTGCAAATGTCATGTGTGTAGTTAGTTATGCAATTCGATGTTTAATTTGGTTATGCAATCATGTCCATAGAAGTATATATGTTGTTGTTCTATAGACGGGGCATAGATATTGTGCAGATCGAGCAAATCACATCGCATACACATTAAATTACAGAACCCGTCGGTGATTATTTCATCAATCTCTGGCAATTGTTTACCATCAACCGTTTGCCCACAACACACACAACTTATTTGGAGCAATCGTTTGTGTTACTATTGGTCTTCCCACACAATTCTGATTATTGGCCTATTGTCGGTATCACACACATCTTGTGTTAAGCCAAATCGTGTCTATTGATTTGGCTCATCGCAAACAGTTCATCCGAGTGACATGCATGCCTCCTATCGCACACACCTTGATCTGACTGACCGTTTCTATTGTTTTGGCTCATCACAAATAGTTCATCTGAGTGCAATGTATGTCATCTATCACACACATCTTGATCTGGCTGACCATTTATGTTGTTTTGGCTCATCGCAAATAGTTCATCCAAGTAAACTATTTGCCATATACCACACACACCTTGATCCGGCTGACCATTTCTGTTGTTTTCGCTTATCGCAAACAGGCCATCCGAGTGATCTGTATGTCATCTATGGCACACACCTTGATTTGGCAAACCGTTTCTATTTTTTTGCTTGTTGCAAACAGTTCGCATTGATCAAGTGTATGCCACATATCGCACACGCGACTCTAATCTAGATCGTGCTTGATGCCTCTGCCATTGCACATAGTTCATTTTATTGGTGACGGTTTTGTTACGATATTGTTTGCGATTCAGGCATCGCACACAGTTTGGTCGAAGGGTCTCCGGTACATGTGTCACGTTAGCACCATCTTGTAGTAGTGTATGAATGTTGAGAAACGATGACGTAAATAGATATTGAAACAATAATATAAATGAATGCGGTAAAATAATCACTACTCTTCAAAATATCAATACTAAAGAATGTTATTCCTACTCATTTAATCATGTAAGCATGGCATAACTCGGTCTTCCTAGCACAAAGTATAATCATGAACACCCTGGTGCCAAACCAAGAAATTGTATCATACTTCAGCTCCACTCAAGATTTGAGCGTGAGCCATGGACTTAGCACTTTGGATGGCAAAGAGATTGATGGTAGGGGTTTATAAGGGAAGAAAAAAATTTATAAAGTACCGCAACAACTCAATGGATCTTTATGAAATGGAGAGGCCTTTCAATCGATATCGATGCGAGGAGTAGGGATTGCCATGCAACGGATGCACTAGATCTATAAGTGTATGAAAGTTTGCTACTGAAACTAAGTGGGTGTGCATCCAACTTACTTGATCATGAAGACCTCATGCATTTGAGGAAGCCTGTCATTAGAATATGCAAGTCAAGTTCTCATAACGTAAAATTCTCACTAGTATATGAAAATGACAAATCATGGAGAGTCCCTATAAGAAGAACATGGTACTACTTTCAAGCACAAGTGTGTTGAAGGATAGTAGCATTGCACCTTCTATCTTTATCTCTCATTTTTTACTCTTTTTTCTTTTCTCATTTCTAGAACAATATCATGAACCACATTCCTGTGGCACTCTGACTCAGAGAAACCGGAACACCCCTTATTCTAGCCCAGAGATCAAGTCTTCTGGAATACATGACTGCTTGGCATAGAACAAATCAGCTCTTATTACAAAGGATAATTGTACAAGGGTCTGATGTTACAAAGGATCACATCAGCACGACGACACTACGCCTACTAAGGTAGTTCTATGCTAGCAGCGGAATAACTTCTAGCAGTGGAACAACGACGACGGTAGCGAACTCCAGTCCACAGGGACTCTGGCTGGGACACGGTCTAGCTCGCACGATCAGTGACCTCAACAAGCTATCAATCACGACATCACCTGCAATCTGGCATGACACGCGAGGTCAATACATTGAATGTACTTGCAAGCTCACAACAACCAAAAGCATCAAGCCAAAACAACAACATAGCATTTAGCACGTTAAGTTATTAACAACTACTATGATGTGAAAGCAACTATAAAGCATGAAAGAAAACTGCTAGAATACTGATGAACCAACATCTCGAATCTCAAGAACCATCTCACTCGTGGCTATCCTGCCAAGCAATATATCATCTCGATCATATCGTGATCACCACATGATCACATCACAAACTGAATGATCCTCTCAAGATCATCCCAACATCATCATCGGCATCTTGCCAAACTGTTACTGCTCACATAATCAACATATAAGTCAACTCCCCTTTGGGCTCAGTCCTAGGTGGCCCCGATGCCACCTCGTGACATCCAACGGCCACCGTCATGGCAAAACAAAAAATGGTCCCAAACAGCGACAATGGATCCATACAACTCGAGCACACAAGGTTATCTCCGCCCACCGGGCCAGGGTAGCACGTACACATAACCTTCCCTAGTTGGAGGAATCGGCAAGAGGCATGACAATAGACCGCATTAGGGCCTTCCCATAAAGGCAAATGTGGTTACACTGGAAAAGCCCAGTTCAGTGGCACATGACCAACGAAATGACGGAATTTGTCCCCAAGGTAGATCTGTGATAGCTCTAATATCATACCAACCTGTGATCCAAGTTATAGTGACATCCAACAAATGATCCAAAGCATAATATAGTCATATCATGATACTCCAAGGATAGCATATAACTAATACCATGATGAATCCAAGAACCAAGATGCTACTAATCCAATAGCAAGATCAAGATATTAACCTAAGATCCACATGATAACATCATATCCAAAATAATACTCCAAAGCATAATATCAAATACTATCATGCTGAAAATAATAATAATAATAATAATAATAATAGCCACTAATAATCCCAAGGCAACATGCCCTCCTCAATCTGCAAAACATTAGTCCTAGAAATGCAAGCAATATCATGGCAACAACAAGATCAAACATCATCCCAAGAAATGCCATGAATATATCATACATTACCAATGCAACATTTTAAGCAAGTTTAGTTAAATAAACCATGGTATTACATTGCAATCACGCAAATGGAGGGTGTGGCTTGCCTGGGAGGGATGGAACCACCGGGTGGAAGTGCGAGAAGCTCGCGAAAAGAATCACCGAAAAACTTTCTCTCTTGGAGGGGGTTGAATAAAAGGGAAGGGGCAAAATGGTCATTTTTAGAATGTTATCACATGGTGAAAATGATACCATCGGAACGGACTTGACAAACAAAGAACATGGGCTTTAGAATCACCTAAATCGGAGTCACGGTTGAAAATATACGACCGTTCGTTCGTTAGGCAGAAATCAAATAAAAACTATTCTTTTTCTGCTGCTAACAGGTGAATGTTCACAAAGTAGCAGATTCAGCAAGCGGCTGAGGAACAGAAGGCACATTCAAGAAAATATGCTTTTAGTGAAGTGAAAGCGCATTCCTGGCTGAAGAACAACAGAGTACGCTTTCACCAGAGGAAAACGTATTTCGCCAAATGTGTGTCCACTTATCCACGTCAGCTGGCCGGGGTCAACTTCTCGTGTGGCTGACGTGTGGGTCCTGTGGGAGATGGGGCCCACCTGGCCTTCATATTCTTCATCCTCCTTCAATGCCTAACAGAGGCAGAGCAGGGGCTCGACGCCGACGCTCGTTCATGCGCCACCGGCCATCTCCAGCGGAGCACCGGGCACCTACGTGCTCACCGAAGAATGCCGCGTTGGGCAGGCCCACTAGGGACGGCAGCGGAGGGCCATGGAGCACCTAGCACCGGGTGTGGCAGACGACGACTTCGGTCGGATTTGGGTCTAGTGCCACGAGTCGTCGGAGATGGAGATGACGGGTTGGGGAGAGTCGCCGGACAAAGCAAGTGCTCCTGGTGCTGAAGATAAGGAAGGAGGGGCTCGGTACCGAGTTAATTAAGTCGGCAGGGAGCGGCGGCCAACAGAGGCGATGAGAGCGGCTCGGACTCGGGGGAGTGATCAGGGAGGTTGCTAGGAGAGAGGAGATGAGCCTGGTGCGGTCGAGAGGCCTCGGGGCTGGCTATATATAGCTGGGGGAGGGGATGGCTGATACGTCTCCAACGTATCTATAATTTTTGCTTGTTCCATGTTGTTATATTATCATTGTGGGATGTTTTACAATCATTTTATCACAACTTTATATCATTTTTGGGAATAACCTATTGACATAGTGCTCAGTGCCAGTTGTCGTTTTTCCTTGTTTTTTACTTTGCAGAAAATCAGTACCAAACGGAGACCAAATGCAGCGAAACTTTTGGGAGAATTTTTCTGGACCAGAAGGAACAACTTGGGCCAAAGAAGTACCAGAGGGCTGCCTTGAGGGGGGCACAACCCACCTTGGCGAGCCTGGGGGCCCAGGCACGCCCTGGTGGGTTGTGCCCACCTCGGTGTCCTCCCGCACCGCCTCTTTGCTGTATAAATACCCCCCAAATCCAAAAACCATATGGGAGTCGACGAAACACAATTCCAGCCGCCGCAAGTTCCAGAACCACCAGATCCAATCTAGACACCATCACGGAAGGGTTCATCATCCTCATTAGTGCCTCTCCGATGATGCGTGAGTAGTTCACTGTAGACCTACAGGTCCGTAGGCAGTAGCTAAATGGCTTCCTCTCTCTCTCTCTCTTTTGATTCTCAATACAATGGTCTCTTGGAGATCTATTTGATGTAACTCTTTTTGCGGTGTGTTTGTTGGGATCCGATGAACTTTGAGTTTATAATCATATCTATTGTATCCATGAAAGTTATTTCAGTTTTGATCTCTTATATGCATGATTGCTTATAGCCTCGTATTTCTTCTTCAAATCTTTGGCTTAGTTAGGCCAACTAGATCGATTTTTATTGCCATGGGAAGAGGTGCTTTGTGATGGGTTCGATCTTACGGTGTTCAATCCCAGTGACAAAAGGGGACATGACACGTATGTATCGTTGCTATTAAGACAAGATGGGGTCTATTCCTACATGAATAGATCTTTTCTACACCATGTCATCGTTCTTATTGCATTACTCCGTTTTTCCATGAACTTAATACACTAGATGCATGCTGGATAGCGGTCGATGTGTGGAGTAATAGTAGTAGATGCAGACAGGAGTCGGTTTACTAATCTTGGACGTGATGCCTATATAATGATCATTGCCTGGATATCGCCATAATTATTTGAAGTTCTATCAATTTCCCAACAGTAATTTGTTTACCCACCGTATGCTATTTTTCTCGAGAGAAGCCACTAGTGAAATCTACGGCCCCCAGGTCTATTCTTTATCATATTTGCTTTCCGATCTATTATTTTTCACTTTTATTTTCAGATCTATTATTCCAAAAACCCAAAAATACCTTGCTGCAATTTTTTTTAATTTATTTTGCGTTTCCATGAGATCTATTTATCCAATCTACTACAAACCAATCTATCTTTTACCTGGGAGGGATTGACAACCCCTCTTACGCGTCGTGTTGCAAGAATTTGTTCTTTGTGTGCATGTACCGTTTACATAGTGTTGCTTGGTTATCCTACTGGTTCGATAACCTTGGTCTCATCACTGAGGGAAATACCTACCGTAGTTGTGCCGCATCATCCCTTCCTCTTCGGGGAAAATATTGAGGAGAACACGAGCCATCAATGGCCGAGCTGGATGCCACCAAGGGTGCACAACTAGCTCCGGCGATGGTTGGGAGCATCATGGGGTGAGGGAGGGACAGGTGAGGGCATAGGAGTCGCACTGGAGTAGAGGTTGACGCCACGGGGGAGGAGGAAGAAGACGGGGCGGCTACAGAGCCGGTCGGCGCACTGTACACCCGTGGGCACGCGGCCGCTAGCGTCGGCAAGGAAGCTACCGGAGGGGGAACAAGGCTAGAGAGCGATGGGAGATGGCAGGGCGTCAGGTCGGCACCACCAGACGCACGGACATCGCCGGGAAGGAGCTGCCCAACGAGTTCCGTCGCCCATAGCACGTCCAACGCTGCCAGAGCGCACGCACGGGCAAAAATCCATGCGGTCACCATCTGTCATGGCAAGGATGGGTACCTAGAGGTTATCAATTTATGTCTAGAGTGTTGTCTCTGCATCATGACTATAGGAGGTGAAAGATCGAGAGAAGGAGCTTGTCGGATTTTGGGTTCCGGCAAAACCCTTAAGGTTCGAACACTGGGGTGCGCACAAAGATCTTTCCTTCCCCCCAGCTCATGCTCTCGCAACGATCAAAAAACCTAGCTCGCCGAACTCGAAGAACAAGGGACACGAGAGTTTATAATGGTTCGGGCCACCGATGTGGTGTAATACCCTACTCCAGTGTGGTGTGGTGGATTGCCTTGTAGGCTGAGGATGAACAAGACAAGGGAAGAACAGCCTCCTGTGGGGAGGTGTTCTTGAGCTTGGTGAGCTGGTGCGTATGAGGGTGGAATGGATCCGATCCCCTTCCTATGGTGATGGCTAGTCCTATTTATAGAGGCCCTGGTCCTCTTCCCAAATATTAGGCGGGAAGGGATCCCACAACGGCCAATTTGAAGGGGGACAGCTAGTACAAGCTATCCTGACAAAAGGTGGTCTTCGCGTGCCAAAGGCCCTGGCGGTGACGCCGTCGTGGGCTCCACGATGACCTTCCTCCTGCCGTCCTGCTGGTCTTGGTCTTGTTGCACCAATATGGAAACCTTTGCCTGATGCCTTGGGACTCCTCGCCTGCGCCTGCTCCTTTAGCACCAAAGAGGCAACTGGTGCTTTGCGCCCCCTGGCGCCCGCCTGGCCTTGGTCGTCATGGCTCACGTCACGGGAACCTCACGAGGAGCCCCTCACCTTGATCTCTCCGCTCCTCGCGAGCCAGCCTAGCGGGGCTGCCCCTGAGGAGGTCTTGTGTTGTCCGCCTCGCTAGGGTCTTGAGTGTTTGCTGGTGAAGATGGGTCATGCCAGGCCGCTGGACGAGCCACGCCATGGGCTGCAGCAGGCAAGTCTAGGGACCCCCGTTCCCAGAACGCCGACAGTATCCCCCGGGCCCAAGGTGCGCTCGGACTTGGCTTCGAGGCGAAGCCAAAGGGCAAGTGTGGAGCACCGCGGGCCCCAATAGCATGTGGCCTTGATTGACGCGTGGCGACTGACGGGACATCAGCGTCTCCGCTTCCCCATGCTGCCTCGGCAACTGCCCGACGTGACGAGTCCCTGGTGCATGCAGAAAAGCCATCATTACCTGCGATCGTGGGGGTCGTTGGTTGGCCTTCTCCCGCTATAAATGGGGAGGGGGCAGAGTCCCCGTCGCCCATCTCTTCCTCCATCTTGCTTGCTTCTTCTCCCTTGCTTCACTACCTTGATGCGTCATTCAGGGCGCCGATACAGAGATTTTCCGCCGCCGAGAAGGGAAAAGCCCCCCGTGAAGATCTTGGGCCTCTTCCACCAAAGAAGAGGCTTGCCCGCCCTCGCGAAGTCATCGCAAGGCCAGAGGTGTTGAGGCCTTGGCATGAATGGCCTCCCCCCGACTATCCATTTGCCCTTGTACGCCCAGGCAGCGGACTCCGGAGGAGGGGGCAGGGATCGGCGACCCTTGTTCCACGGCCGCAGTGCCCGTGCAGTGATGGCACGCGTCGCCGCCCCGCGAACCCACGACGAGGGCTCCTCGCGTGAACTCGTGGTGTGGGCGGTGATGCCACTGCGTATGTGGATCTGGTTCCATTCGTTCTTCTCCGCCGAAATGCCGCTGACGGGTCCACTCGAGCTATGGCTGCAGCACGCTGAGTGCGATGCCCCGGCGACGGGGGCGGAGGTTGAGGTCGTCTCCCCGGGCAAGATCTTCATGACCTGCGGATGGGGTGAGGTCGCCCGGGTTTGCCGTGCGGAGGGCACACTCGCCATCCACTTCGAATACGATGGCGCCTCCATGATGTTCTTCAAGGTCTTTGACGAGGAAGGCCGCCGCCTGGAGTGCTGCCCTGGAGGGGGTCAACAGGACGGCACAGCGGCATGAGCCGGGCCTGCCGCTGGCCTAGATAACAGTTCCTCCAGCAACAGCGATGGCGCTTGGGAGTCCAACGACTCTCCCGAGCCCTACGAGACTCCGGAGACGGGCGAAGACAGCTACGTGCCCCCGAGCTCTCGTCGTGCCCAGAGCGCAGCCGCGGCGTCTGCCTGCCCCCGTCGGTGATCTGGATGGGGTTGGCATCGGGTTTGATGCTAAAGCTAGCAGGTAGCGAGGAAAGAGACGGAAAAGCCAAGGTAATATTCCTTTGCTTCTCGGTTCGGTCCGCCGAAAGGGGGGTGATGAGGGGAGGCCACTATAGGCCGATCCTCAACGGGGGGAACCTTCCCCGCCCTGACCAAAAAAGAAATTAAGCGCTTTTGCACATTTCCTCCCGTGGCCCACTGTTGATGATGGCGTCGGTAGCGTTGACGCTTGTAGATGGGGCTCCTAGGAACCTTCTTCTTTTGCTCCCTGTGAGGAATCGAGACGAACCCCATGGGGGCGTGTAAAGAATATGTAGTGCCCTTTGGTTAATATTGTCCTTATTATTAAGATGTACGACTGTATGTCCTACTTCAGCTCAGTCCCCCCTTTCCAACCTCACAGTAGTTTGGTGCTCTACGCCGACAGGTCCCGGTCCCCAGGCAGGCTGCAGCCGTCGCTGGTATGCTAGATCGCGATGCCATGGTCAAGGCCAGGAGGTGAGTGGCCCGAGGTCCAGTAAGAGCTCCTGAGGTGCGATGCTCAAGAGGTCCCCTTTAGCACGCAAGCAGCTACCTAAGGATGGGAAAGGAAAGTGGCGTCGCCGTAGAAAGGTTGCAAGAGATGGGAATCATATGCTGCAGCGCTTGGCTGACCTGAGTGCGAAAACTTATCTTAGCGGTCCAGAGTCGATTCCTTGTGCTATGCCAGGCTCGTGCGTCAATGGCCATAGTGTAGCCAGGTTAGGTCCGTGCGAGCTTTCCCTTCTTTACCACACTCTTCCGTGTGCTCTACGTCCTTGCTCCCGGCCCTCTAGCGAGCTCATCCACCGCTGGTATGCCAGGTCACGATGCCGTGGTCAAGGCCAGGGGTGAGGGATGGAGAGCCAGTAAGGGCTCCTGAGGCATGATGCTCAGGTGCCCCCCCTTTAACGCGCAAGAGAATTGCATGGGAAAGGAAGGAGCCCACGGTACCACCCGTTGTCATCCTTGGGAGGTTCCTGTAGGTTAGTCGGAGAGGGAGCATAGCCCATGGTCGCGCTGTTACCCAGCTACTGATTGGTCCACGAGAAGACAAATGCACTGAGGGTCCGATGAGGTGACGTGTGCGGAGCTGGCCGCAAGCTAGAGCTCGACCTCTCAGATTTATCAGCGTTGCAGGGACGGACCCGAGCACAAGCTCCGTGCGAGTATGTAGAGTTCTCGGCACGGGGTAAACAAGAGATTGGTCAACAACGTGGGATGCCGCGAGATGTAATCAAACAAGTGATAGCCATAAGAGAAGCATGCATGGAGATAAGCTAGTTCAAATAGATGTAAAAACGATACATGCCACTGGGACAGACCCGAGCGGCAGGGGATGATGCAGCTCGAGGGGCACCCCAGCAGAGTAAGCTAAAGGTGCAGAAGGATACACGTCGTTGGGGCAGACCCGTACGACTTGGGGATGATGCAGCCCGAGGGGCGCCCCCAACTGAATGAACTGGAAAGAGTCACCTGATGACGCTACCAGAGTGGTGTTGGAGTAGCTGATGATGCGTGCCGAAGAGTCGCTCCTCATGAGCCACCAGGGCCCTGAGCCTTAGGAGGCTCTGGGGCTCGGGTGGTTCCTTGAGGACCGTCACCATTTCCATCAGGATTGTGTGGTGCCTGGCCTCCTGAGCTGCCAGGATGCTCTGTAGATAACGCTGGTAGGTGACAGCCGCGTTCGGCAGGCCAAACAGCATGCGAACATAGCTATGACGTGGACCCTCACACCGGCCAGTGCGTGAAGGCCAGAAGCGCTCATGAGACGCGGCCCTATTGAGCCCTGGAATGTCGACGCAGACGCGCAGCCCTCCGTCCTCGCCAGGATGGGGAGCTGTGCCGGGTGGTGGGCGACGGTCGCCGTGTATGGTCCTTGCTTCCTGAAGCCCCTGGATTGCCTGGGTGATGAACTCCTAAGCACCTGGCGCTCCTCGCCTTGTGCCTTCTTGAGGGAAACATGCATTGAAGCACGCCTCCACATGATGCCCGAGCGCCTCCCTCGTGACGTTGGCTAGGTCCGAGGCCCTCCAGAAGAGAGCCCCCGAGCCTTGCCCGAGGAGGGCAACAGGAGCGCCTTCCTATGAGAGGGGGAGGCGATCTAGGTGCGGGCACTGATCCTGAGGCGGTGCTACTGCAGACACCGCTCTCCTGATGCCCTGTATGGAGTAGTTGCTTCTTCTTCTTGGGGATGGCCTCAGGAGGGTACAGGGTGCCCTCGCTGTTGGGGTCTTCGATTACTACGGCTTGGAAAGCGCGCTCCAGGGAGCACACTGCATCTCTTTCTTCGCAGGGTACTGTGATGATTCCGCCGCTTCCTGGCATCTTGAGGACGTTGTAGCCATGGTGGGTCAAGGCCATGAACCTGGCCAATGCTGGATACCCAAGGATGGCGTTGTACGGCAGACGGATGTGGGTGATGTCAAAGTCGATGAGCTCGGTGCGGTAGTTGTCGCGCTGGCCGAAGGTGACAGGGAGGCGGACCTGCCCTATTGGGGTGGTGGAGCCGTCGGTCACTCCTGAGAAAGGCTTGGTAGGCTGCAGCTGGTCGTATGATACTTGGAGGCTGTCGAACGTCTCGACGGGCAGGACATTGATCCCCGCGCCGCCGTCGATGAGGGTCTTGTTGACTTGGATGTTGCTGATGACGGGTGAGCAGAGCATCGGGAGGATGCCGACGATTTCCGCGCACTTGAGCTGGTCCACCGAGCTGAAGGTGATGGCGTACTTGGACCACCTAAGTGGGCACGTGGCCTCGAGCCTAGGGAGGGCCGCGTTCACCTTGCGAGCAAACTGCTTAAGATGCACTGGGAAGCTGGGGCCTGAGCATGGCCCAAGATGCAGGCGATAGCGTGCGGCTCCTGGAAGCCCCTAGCCCCCTCGTTCTGATGGTGGTCGTCGTTCCTTCTTGGTGGTGGCGGCAGCGGAGGGAGGCCAGGATTGCCCTGAGGGCGGTCCTCGCGAGGCTTGTCCCTCCAGGTGCTCTCACGAGGTTGTTCTTGCTAGTGGTCCTCACGAGGTCGGTCGCGCCACTCCTGGCAGGGGCCGGGGTCATCTCAGCATCCTCCACTTCGTCCTCCTCCTCGGCCGTAGCCCCGGTCGCTGCGCTCGGGACGTCGACCGAAGCGTCCGTCTCGGATGGCCCTGAGCTCTTGACAATCATTGGTGTTGTGGCTGTGTATGTTGTGGAAGGCGCAGAACAGACGGCTGCTCTTCGACGACTCGGGGTGGTCCCGGTCGCACTTTGTGTCTGGCTCCGCCGCGAGCACGACTACTCCCTTGTGGTTCATGTCCTTCGCCTTGCTTTCTTCTCTTCCAGGTCGGCAGCAGGGAGCTCGAGGAGGCAGGGGCACCCTTCCTCAGATCTTGCGCACTTGGTCGCCATGCTGAACATCTCCAGAGACGTGCATAGTTCCTCGTGGATGGCGAGCTCCTCCTTCATCTTGACGTCGCGGACGCCATCGGAGAACGCTGAGATATGGCCTCGTCCGTCACCTTGGGGATCTTGAGGCGAACGTTCTTGAAGCATTGGATGTACTTATGTAGGGTCTCTCCCGGCTGTTGCTTGATGTGGCACAGGTCACCCGCGGCCGGAGTTGGCGATGAAACACTCATGCATCTCGCCCCAAGAGGAGATTGATCCCACAGGTAGGTTCACGAGCCATGAGCGAGCACCATCCTTGAGAGCCATGGGAAACCAGTTTGCAATGACCTTCTCATCTCCATTGGCTGCCTCGATGCTCAGCTTGTAGAGCTGCAGGAACTCCGCAGGGTCGGGGGTGCCGTCATAGTGCGGAGCTAGATCCGGCTTGAACTTGCCTGGTCAAACGACGTTGCGCAGCTCGGGAGTGAAGGCTTGGCAACCTGTTGTGGTCACCGGAGCCTGTCAGGATGGTGGAGCCTGGTCTTGGTACCCACGCACCGCCACCGCAGGCAGCACTCGGTCTTGGCGTGGTGGTGCGGGGAGTGCAGGAGCATTTTCCTGCGGTCGGGGAACTTCTTGGCAGCTTCTTTCTTCATGCGCGGGCACACGGCGTGGCGGATCATGCCACGGGACCACGCGTCTTGGGGCGAGGACACCGTCTTGATGCTGAGGAGGCGGGGGTGCTCCGTGAGCCGTGCGTCTCGGTGCGAGGGCACCATCCTGATGCGGAGGCGGCGGAGGCGCTCCGTGAGCTACGTCTCCCGCGCCCGGAGGCGGGCGAGGCAGCAAGAGGGATGGTGCAGGAGAGCCCCCAACGGCGCTGACGAGCTCGACGATGCGGTCCAGCCAGTCTTCGTAGAGGTCGTCAACCGGGCAGTAGCGTAGGAGCTCGCGTGCCATGAGCAGCGCGGCCTGCGTGTCCATGGGCGCGCGGCGAGCGTGGGATGATGAGCCGGCTGGAGTCAGCGACGGGGTGGCAGTACGACCGTCCCGCCGCACAGAGGGGTGCAGCGACGACGCTTGATGCTCGTCTCCTGTCGGGCTGGTAGCGGCGTTGGCAACAGGTGATGGAGAACGGCGGGGAGGTCCGCCAACGGTGCCGTCTGGGCGACGCGAGCGGCCAGGGCGGCTCGGAGCTTGGTGCGAGCTCGGCGAGCATCTGACATGGATGTGGTGGAGCTGCGGAATGTGGATGGGCAAAGGGAAAGCTTCAGTGCAGCCCTACCTGGCGCGCCAAATGTCGGATTTCGGGTTCCGGCAAAACCCTTAAGGTTCGAACACTGGGGTGCGCACAAAGCTCTTTCCTTCCCCCTAGCTCACGCTCTCGTAACGATCTAAAAACCTAGCTCGCCGAACTCAAAGAACAAGGGACACGAGAGTTTATACTGGTTCGGGCCACCGATGTGGTGTAATACCCTACTCCAGTGTGGTGTGGTGGATTGACTTGTAGACTGAGGATGAACAAGTACAAGGGAAGAACAGCCTCTTGAGGGGAGGTGTTCTTGAGCTTGGTGAGCTGGTGCGTATGAGGGTGGAATGGATCCGATCCCCTTCCTATGGTGATGGCCAGTCCTATTTATAGAGGCCCTGGTCCTCTTCCCAAATATTAGGCAGGAAGGGATCCCACAACGGCCAATTTGAAGGAGGACAGCTTGTACAAGCTATCCTCACAAAAGGTGGTCTTCGCCTGCCAAAGGCTCTGGCGGTGACGCCGTCGTGGGCTCCGCGATGACCTCTGTCCTACCGTCCCGCCGGCCTTGGTCTTGTTGCACCGATATGGAAACCTTTGCCTGATGCCTTGGGACTCCTCGCCTGCACCTGCTCCTTTAGCACCAAAGAGGAAACTGGTGCTCTGCGCCCGCTAGCACCCGCCTGGCCTTGGTCGTCGTGGCTCACGTCACGGGAACATCATGAGGTGCCCCTCACCTTGATCTCTCCGCTCCTCGCAAGCCAGCCTAGCGGGCTGCCCCTGAGGAGATCTTGTGTCGTCCGCCTCGCGAGGGTCTTGAGTGTTTGCTGGTGAAGATGAGTCGTGCCAGGCCGCTGGAGGACCACGCCGTGGGCCGCAGGCAGGCAAGTCTGGGGACCCCGTTCCCAGAACGCCGACAATAGCCACCGGTTCCAAGGCGCGGTCGGACTTGGCTTCGAGGCGGAGCCAAAGGGCAAGTGCGGAGCACCGCGGCCCCCAATAGCCTGTGGCCTTGATTGACACGTGGCGACTGACGGGACATGGGCATCTCTGCTTCCCCACGCTACCTCGGCAACTGCCTGACTTGACGAGTCCTTGGTGCATGCAGAAAAGCCATCATTACCTGCGATCGTGGGGGTCGTTTGTTGGCCTTCTCCCGCTATAAATGGGGAGGGGGCGGAGTCCCCGTCGCCCATCTCTTCCTCTGTCTTGCTTTCTTCTTCTCCCTTGCTTCACTGCCTCGCTGCATCATCCATGGCGCCGATACGGAGATTTTCCGCCGCCGAGAAGGGAAAAGCCCCCCGTGAACATCTTGGGCCTCTTTCGCCGAAGAAGAGGCTTGTCCGCCCTCACGAAGTCATCGCAAGGCCGGAGGCGTCGAGGCCTTGGCACGAACGGCCTCCCCCCGGATATCCGTTGCCCTTATACGCCCAGGCAGAGGACTCCGAAGGAGGGGGCAGGGACCGACGCCCCTCATGCCACGGCCGCAGTGCCCGTGCAATGATGGCACGCATCGCCGCCCCGTGAACCCACGCCGAGGGCTCATCGCATGAACTTGTGGTGTGGGCGACGATGCCACTGCGTACGTGGATCCGGTTCCCTTTGTTCTTCTCCGCCGAAATGCCGCCGAGGGGTCCCCTCGAGCTATGGCTGCAGCACGCTGAGTGCGATGCCCTGGCGACGGAGGCGGAGGTTGAGGTCGCCTCCCCGGGCAAGATCTTCATGACCCGCGGATGGGGTGAGGTCGCCCGGGTTTGCCGTGCGGAGGGCGCCCTCGCCATCCACTTCGAATATGATGGTGCCTCCACGATGTTCTTCAAGGTCTTTGACAAGGAAGGCCGCCGCCTGGAGTGCTGTCCTGGAGGGGGTTACCAGGACGGCACAACGGCATGAGCCGGGCCTGCCGCTGGCCTAGCTAGCAGTTCCTCCAGTAGGAGAAATGGCTCTTGGGAGTCCAACGACTCTCCTGAGCCCTATGAGACTCCGGAGACGAGCGACGACTGCTACGTGCCCCTGAGCTCTCGTCGTGCCCGGAGCACAACTGCGGCGTCTGCTTGCCGCCGTCGATGATCTGCATGGGGTTGGCATCAGCCTCCCATGGCCCACTGTTAATGATGGCGTCGGTAGCGTTGACGCTTGTAGATAGGGCTCCTAGGAACCTTCTTCTTTTGCTCCTTGCGAGGAATCGAGACGAACCCCATGGGGGCGTGTAAAGAATCTGTAGTGCCGTTTGGTTAATACTGACCTTATTATTAAGATGTATGACTGTATGTCCTGCTTCGGCTCAGTCCCCCCTTTCCAACCTCGCGGTAGCTTGGTGCTCTACACCGACAGGTGCTAGTCCCCGGGCAGGTTGCAGCCGTCGCTGGTATGCCATATCGCGATGCCGTGATTAAGGCCAGGAGGTGAGCGGCTCGAGGTCCAGTAAGAGCTCCTGAGGTGCGATGCTCAAGAGGTCCCCTTTAGAGCGCAAGCAGCTACCTACAGATGGGAAGGGAAAGCGGCGTCGCCGTAGCAAGGTTGCAAGAGATGGGAATCCTATGCCGCAGCGCTTGGCTAACCCAAGTGTGAAAACTTATCTTAGCGGTCCAGAGTCGATTCCTTGTGTTATGCCAGGCTCGTGCGTCAATGGCCATAGTGTATCCGGGTTAGGTCCGTGCGAGCTTTCCCTTCTTTACCACGCTCTTCTGTGTGCTCTACGTCCTCGGTCCCGGCCCTCGAGCGAGCTCAGCCGCCGCTGGTATGCTAGGTCGCAATGCCGTGGTCAAGGCCAGGGGTGAGGGCTGGAGAGCCAGTAAGGGCTCCTAAGGTGCGATGCTCAGGTGCCCCCCTTTAACACGCAAGCGAATTTCCTGGGAAAGGAAGGAGCCTGTGGTACCGCCCGCTATCATCCTCGGGAGGTTCCTGTAGGTTAGTTGGAGAGGGAGCATAGCCCGTGATCACGCTGTTACCCAGCTACTGATTGGTCCACGAGAAGACAAAGGCACTGAGGGTCTGATGAGGTGACGTGTGCGAAGCGGGCCGCAAGCTAGAGATCGACCTCTCAGATTTATCAGTGTTGCAGGGACTGACCCTAGCATAAGCATCGTGCCAGTATGTAGAGTTCTCGCCACGGGGTAAACAGGAGATATGTCAACAACATGGGATGCCGTGAGATGTAATCAAACAAGTGATAGCCATAAGAGAACCATGCAAGGAGATAAGCTATTTCAAATAGATGTAAAAACAATACATGCCACTGGGACGGACCCGAGCGGCCTGGGGATGATGCAGCCCGAGGGGCGCCCCAGCAGAGTAAGCTAAAGGTGCAGAAGGATACACGTCGCAGGGGCAGACCTGTACGACTTGGGGATAATGCAGCCCGATGGGCGCCCCAACTGAATGAACTGGAAAGAGTCACCTGATAACGGTGCCGGGGTGATGTTGGAGTAGCTGATGATGCGTGCCGAAGAGTCGCTCCTCATGAGCCACCAGGGCCCTAAGCCTTAGGAGGCTTTGGGGGCTCGGGTGGTTCCTTGAGGACCGTCGCCATTTCCATCAGGACTGTGTGGTGCCTGGCCTCCTGAGCTGCAAGGATGCTCCGTAGATGACGCTGGTAGGTAACAGCCGCGTTCGGCAGGCCAAACGGCATGCGAATGTAGCTGTGAGGTGGACCCTCGCACCGGCTGGTGCGTGAAGGCCAGAAGCGCTCATGAGACGCGGCCCTATTGAGCCCTTGAATGTCGAAGTAGATGCGCAGCCCTCCATCCTCGCCAGGATGGGGAGCTGCGCCGGGTGGTGGGCGGCGGTCGCCGCGTATGGTCCTTGCTTCCTGAAGCCCCTGGATTGCCCGGGTGATGAACTCCTGAGCACCTAGCACTCCTCACCTTGTGCCTTCTTGAGGGAAACGTGCGGTGAATCACAACTCCACGTGGTGCCCGAGCACCTCCCTCGTGACGTTGGCTAGGTCTGAGGCCCTCCAGAAGAGAGCCCCCGAGACTTGCCCAAGGAGGGTGATAGGCGCGCCTTCCTATGCAAGGGGGCAGACGCTCCAGGTGTGGGCGCTGATCCTGAGGCGGTGCTGCTGGAGACACCACTCTCCTGATGCCCTGTACAGAGTAGTTGCTTCTTCTTCTTGGGGATGGCCTCGGGAGGGTACAGGGTGCCCTCGCTGTTAGGGTCTTCGACTAATGCGGCTTGGAAGGCGCGCTCTAGGGAGCACACCGCATCTCTTTCTTCGTAGGGTACTATGATGATTCCACTGCTTCCAAGCATCTTGAGGATGTTGTAGCCGTGGTGGGTCACGGCCATGAACTTGGCCAATGATGGATACCCAAGGATGGCGTTGTACAGCAGACGGATGTGGGCGACGTCGAAGTCGATGAACTCGGTGCGGTAGTTGTCATGCTGGCCGAAGGTGACAGGGAGGCGGACCTGCCCTATCAGGGTGGTGGAGCCGTCGGTCACTCCTGAGAAAGGCTTGGTAGGCTGCAGCTGGTCGTATGGCACTTGGAGGCTGTCGAACGTCTCAACGGACAAGAGATTGAGCCCTGCGCCATCGTCGATGAGGGTCTTGGTGACTTGTACGTTGCTGA
Source organism: Triticum urartu (assembly GCF_003073215.2). Taxonomy (NCBI): domain Eukaryota; kingdom Viridiplantae; phylum Streptophyta; class Magnoliopsida; order Poales; family Poaceae; genus Triticum; species Triticum urartu. Next base: position 344,772,423 of record NC_053026.1, read on the forward strand.
TGACGGGTGAGCAGAGCATCAGGAGGACGTCGGCGGTTTCCATGCATTTGAGCTGGTCCGCCGAGTTGAAGGTGATGATGTACTTGGACCACCTAAGCGGGCGCATGGCCTCGAGCCTGGGGAGGGCCGCGTTCACCTCGCGAGCAAACTGCTTGAAGATGCGCTGGGAAGCTGGGGCCTGAGCACGGCCCAAGATGGAGGCGATAGCGCATGGCTCCTTGAAGCCCCCAGCCGCCTCATCCTGATGGTGGTCGTCATTCCTTCTTGGTGGTGGTGGCAGCAGAGGGAGGCCAGGATTGCCCTGAGGGCGGTCATCGCGATGCTGTTCCCTCCAGGTGCCCTCACGAGGTTGTTCCTACCAGTGGTCCTCATGAGGCCAGTCGCGCCACTCCTGGCAGGGGCCGGCGTCGTCCCAGCGTCCTCCACTTCGTCCTCCTCCTCGGCCGTAGCCCCGTTCGTTGCACTCGGGGCGTCGACCGAAGCGTCTGTCTCGAATGGCCCTGAGCTCTTGACAATCGTTGGTGTTGTCGTTGTGTATGTTGTGGAAGGCACAGAATGGACGGCTGCTCTTGGACGACTCGGGGTGGTCCCGGTCGGGCTTCGTGTCTGGCTCCGCCGCGAGCACGGCTACTCCCTTGTGCTTCACATCCTTGGACTTGGCTTTCTTCTCTTCCAGGTCGGCAGCAGGGAGCTCGAGGAGGCAGAGGCGCCCTTCCTCAGCTCTTGCGCACTTGGTCGCCATGTTGAACATCTCTAGAGCCATGCATAGTTCCTCGTGGATGGCGAGCTCCTCCTTCATCTTGACGTCATGGATGCCATCGGAGCATGCTGAGATGATGGCCTCGTCCGTGACGTTAGGGATCTTGAGGCAAACAATGTTGAAGCATTGGATGTACTTCTGCAGGGTCTCTCCCGGCTGCTGCTTGATGTGGCGCGGGTCACCCGCGGCCGGAGGGCGGTCGTGAGTGCCCTGGAAGTTGGCGACGAAATGCTCGCGCATCTCACCTCAGGAGGAGATTTATCCCGCAGGCAGGTTCAGGAGCCACGAGCGAGCACCATCCTTGAGAGCCATGGGAAACCAGTTCGCCATGACCTTCTCATCTCCGTTGGCTGCCTCGATGCTCAGCTTGTAGCGCTGCAGGAACTCCGCAAGGTCGGGGGTGTCGTCGTAGCACGGAGGCAGATCCGGCTTGAACTTGCCTGGCCAAACAATGTTGCGCCGCTCGGGAGTGAAGACTCGGCAACCTGCTGTGGTCACCGGAGCCTGTCGGGGTTGTGGAGCCTGGTCTTGGTACCCACACACCGCCACCGTAGGCAGCACGCGGTCTTCGCGTGGTGGTGCGGGAAGTGCAGGAGTGTTTTCCTTCAGTCGGGGAACTTCTTGGTGGCTTCTTTCTTTGTGTGCGGGCACACGGCATGGCAGATCATGCTGCGGGACCACGCGTCTTGGGGCGACGACACCGTCTTGATGCGGAGGAGGCGGGGGTGCTCCGTGAGCCATGCGTCTCCGCGCGAGGGCACCATCTTGATGCAGAGGCGGTGGAGGCGCTCCGTGAGCTACATCTCCCGCGGCCGAAGGCGGGCGAGGCAGCAAGAGGGATGGTGCAGGAGAGCCCCCAGCGGCGCTGACTAGCTCGACGATGCGGTCCAGCCAGTCTTTGTAGAGGTAGTCAACCGGGCGGTAGCGTAGGAGCTCACGTGCCATGAGCAGCGTGGCCTACGCGTCCGTGGGCGTGCGGCGAGCGTGGGACGATGAGCCGGCCGGAGTCAGCGACGGGGTGGCCGTGCGACCGTCCCGCCGCACAGAGGGGTGCAGCGAGGACACTTGCTTCTCATTTGCGGCCGGGCCGGTAGCAGCGTTGGCAACAGGTGATGGAGAACGTCAGGGAGGTCCACCAACGGGCGCCATCTGGGTGACGCGAGCGGCAAGGGCGGCCCGGCGCTTGGCGCGAGCTCGGCGAGCTCGGCGAGCTTCTGACATGGATGTGATGGAGCTGCGGAATGTGGATGGGCGGAGGGAAAGCTTCAGTGCACCCCTACCTGGTGCGCCGAACATCGGATTTCGGGTTTCGGCAAAACCCTTAAGGTTCGAACACTGGGGTGCGCACAAAGATCTTTCCCTCCCCCTAGCTCACGCTGTTGCAACGATCTAAAAACCTAGCTCGCCGAACTCAAAGAACAATGGACACGAGAATTTATACTGGTTCGGGCCACCGATGTGGTATAATACCCTACTCCAGTGTGGTGTGGTGGATTGCCTTGTAGGCTGAGGATGAACAGGTACAAGGGAAGAACAGCCTCCTGAGGGGAGGTGTTCTTGAGCTTGGTGAGCTGGTGCGTATGAGGGTGGAATGGATCCTATCCCCTTCTTATGGTGATGGCTAGTCCTATTTATAGAGGCCCTATTCCTCTTCCCAAATATTAGGCGGGAAGGGATCCCACAACGACCAATTTGAAGGGGGACAACTAGTACAAGCTATCCTGACAAAAGGTGGTCTTCGCCTGCCAAAGGCTCTGGCGGTGACGCCGTCGTCGGCTTCGCGATGACCCCCGTCCTACCGTCCTGCTGGTCTTGGTAATGTTGCACCGATATGGAAACATTTGCCTGATGCCTCGAGACTCCTCGTCTATGCCTGCTCCTTTAGCACTAAAGAGGCAACTAGTGCTCTGCGTCCGCTGGCGCCCGCCTGGCCTTTGTCGTCATGGCTCACGTCACGGGAACCTCACGAGGTGCCCCTCACCTTGATCTCTCTGCTCCTCGCGAGCCAGCCTAGCGGGGCTTCCCCTGAGGAGGTCTTGTGTCGTCCGCCTCACGAGGCTTGGCCCCTCGCGAGGGTCTTGAGTGTTTGCTGGTGAAGATGGGTCGTACTAGGCCGCTGGTGGAGCCACGCCGTGGGCCGCAGGCAGGCAAGTCTGGGGACCCCCATTCCCAGAATGCCGACCGAGCTCTGTAGTGAAGTGAGGCCTCGATGAAAGTTTGTTGTAGCGAACTTGTCCAGATTACTATGATCAACAGAGAAGGGCTAAGGGACAGACTTGATGTCTGGGAGGTTTGGGGTAGGAAGGAATACAGTCTTGTGAAGTTTGAGGAGAATTGGACCATTATTTATCATAGTTGCTTTGCAACTGCAATTATAGTCCAAAAACTAGATTTAGAAGGGGCACTCACATGGAGTGGTCACTTGAGATGAAATTTGGTAGATCATGGTCATATGGACATAAGAATATGTTGTAAAAATTTCATACCATTTGGACTTGCCAAAATGGTACTTCCTTCACATATATCCTCTTTGTCCAGAAACTTGAGAACATTCTAGAGAAATATTGGCTTGATGAATTGATCCCAAATTTGGTGAAAAGAGGTTTTATATCTTGTAGAATGCTATGGTAAATTTTCAGTCATAATGAAGCAATATAAAATATGGAAACACTAACGCCCACACGTGTGGGTGTTTCCCAACTCGCCCACACGCCTGGATCATCGTTCACCATCTCTTGCACAAATCTTGACATGAAAAGTTGGATTTTGTGTGCCACGTAGGACAAGTCCCGTGTGTGCATGTAAGCAAGTTCGTCTGCACGCCGGTTTTCCCTCCGAAGTCAGAGGTTGCGAGTCGGGGCGTGCGGTGGAACTGGCGACGCGCCCACACGCCACGCCCGACTGCGGTTCCCATCTCCCACGACTTACCACGCGCGATCCCCTCGCGGATCATTAATCCCCTCCCATTCATTACTACCCAACCCACCTTCCACACTAGTTGCATTCGATTGAGGAGTAACCGAGAGCATAAGGCGACGACGGCGGCGGCGGCGGCGGAAGAGTCGACCGCATTCGCAGCCGTTGGTGGGGTTTGCCGGACCGGAGCGTCGTCGCTGGAGCAGCCACATATTGAAGGTAAGGCTCCATCTGTGCGCACATTCCTGCCTACGGTTTTTGCCCCCTCCCCTTTGTGGTCAATTTCCCCTCGAGTTTCCTCGAGATTCCGGCTGATTCGCGGTGCTCTGGCGTCCGCGTCGACGGTGGAGTCACGTGCTTGCCATTTAGGGTGGCATTGCGCAGTTTCGTCACCGCCGCGGTGGTAGTCATGCCGGTGTGGCTCGCCTAGTCTGCAGCCGCATCTGCATTTTGCATGTGTTTGTGCAGGGATTTTCTAGATGCATGTTAGCTCGGATTTTGCCTCGAAATGCTATGACCATTAGTGTAGGGCGTTTTTTGTTGTTGAATTCAGGGTATGATAGTTGCGATTGAACCCTAGATCTAGTTAGGTGCATTTCAAACTGTAGGATAATGGATGTAACATCCCAAATTTTCAATTGGAATGTTATACACTAGATCATATGCATATCATATTTTCTTGCATTTTGGTTGATCCTAGAAATTTCACGCAACTCAAGGACCCTCGGAGAGAGTTGGAGATTTCGTTATTTTCATATTTGAGAGTTCTCTCGAATTTTGAAAATAGGATCATTTGATTTATTTATTTTATCTTCAATAATTTTTCCGGTGTCAAAATATATGAGAGAGGGAATAATATGACTTTCCCAAATTTAGGAAAAATGAAGATATAATAAATAGATCAATTTTGCTTTCCGGTGTTTATTTGCATTTTATTTGGATAGGGAAAAATGCGTGTTTTCAAAAATTGCATTTTAGGTCCGGAGAAAAGTTCATTTTGCTCGGCTCATTTTTAGGAGTCGGGAAAATTTACTTTAGATTTTTCGGAGTTCGTTTAGATCCCTTTTTGTTTTTTTTCTGCGCGCTGAACCGTTTAAAAAAAAAACTGGACCAAGGCCGGCCAGGCCAAGGCCCAGCCGGGCCAAAGGCCACCGCCCAGGGAGCCGCGCGCCTAGCGCTGGCGCAGGAGGCCGCCGCCTTGCCTCTTGCTCTAAACCAAATCCTAGTAGGACTTTTGTCCTATTTCCGTATATTCCTTTTCTATTCTAGATCTTTTCCTATTCCTAGTCTAATTCTTGTCTACCCCAAGTTTTGTCTTCCCTCACCCATATAAATACCCAAGCACCCCCCCTCTAAACACATCAAATCAAAGCTCTCCTCCACACCGCGCCTTGCACCGCCGCCGCGCCGCATCACACCGCGCCCTGCGTCACCGCCGCCGCGCCGCATCACACCGCGCCCTGCGTCACCGCCGCCGCGCCGCCTCACCCGCGCCGCCACCCCACACCCGGCCGCCGCCGCACCTTGCCGCCGCCACCCCACACCCGCGCCGCCGCCGCACCTTGCCGCCCGCACCCCACACCCGCGCCGCCACCGCACCTTGCCGCCGCCACCCCACACCCGCGCCGCCGCCGCACCTTGCCCACGCCGCCGCCCTACGCCGACGCCGCCGGAGCCCTCACCGGAGACCTCGCCAAGGTTGCCCCGCGCTACATCTATTCTTTTTCTCGGATCGTTTTCTTCTAATCGTTCCGATTCTTTTCTTCTCTAAACCGTTCCGGTTTTCTAGATCGTTTTTCGATCGGTTTTCTTCTCCAAAACCCTAGATCGGATTCGTTTTCTTCTCCGATTTAGTTGCCTGGACCGTTCGCCGGACCGTTCGTCCTAACGAACGTGATCACCGGATTCTTCTAGGTTAACGACACGTCCGTTCGTTTAACCGTTCTTCTTTTTCTTTTCGTCGGATTTATTCCGCGATCCGATCTCAGATCCGATCTTCTTCCTAGTCTTTCTTTTCGCTCGTTTTATCGGAATCAGGTGATTCAAGCGCCTGGAGTTTCGTCTCGAAACCGCCGTTCCGTCTAATCAACTTGAACAAGTTTTTGCTACAGTAAAATTTTGACCTAGTTTCAACTTGCTAGAACCGAGTTGTTTTCTTCCGCCGTTTGTTTTTCGTTCCTTTCTTTGCAATCGGAGTTATTAAGTTGAACTTCCTGTTCATTCTCTTGTTCGAGTTTTACCTGTGCATTAGAATGAGTACTTTATTGTATGCTGTTGTTTGTCTGCCGATAGATTACCCGGATTGCGCCGCTTGTTACTCGAAACCCTAGGACTTCGCGGATCATTCAGCAAGGCAGTACACTTTGATCATACCTTTTCTACAACCCATGTTTTAATTGCATAGATCAATCCTCACACATTGCATGATTAGGATCTATTAAATTGGGATGGGAAGTAGATGAGGTAGTACCTATTTACCTGTATTTATTATGAAACCTTTGGGAGTTACTCTACGTTGCTTATATTGCATGCTAATGGCTAGTAGACGTGGATTGGGTGGAGTGATATCCATGACAGATGTGAGCATTGATAATTTAATGGTTTATCTAAGTGGCAACTTAAACACACATCCTGGGTGGATTGAGGCACCTGATGTCTATCAGACTTTGCCTGTTTTTTTTGGACCGCCACCCCAGGCTCAAAGGGATCATAAGATAATTCATGCTAGAAACTTCCGTGTGCAGCCACATGCTACTATGGGCTCTAGCATAGTTGACTAAGTTGTGTGAACTCTTACGGGGTGGACTAGCAGATGTAGGGGATGTAGGTGTACCGGTCTACCCCACATGTAAGGTGCTAGTGCTTCTGAAAGACTATGTCTCGGTCATCCGTTTCTCAAACACCATGTAGTGCGAGAAAACAAACGGAGGCGATCGAGTCATGTGGGGAAAAGTGCGCAAACCTCTGCAGAGTAACAAACTAATCATGATTAGCCGTGTCCCCGGTTATGGACAACTTGAGTATCTAGTACTTGAATATCGAGTGAATCTCAACATGTTACTTCTAATTAATGTTATTGGGTTTTAATTACTTTTAATTGGGATTGAGAATGCTGTCAACCATTCTCAATGTTTCACAACCACCATGATAGTTAAATAAAATTTATTCCTTTGCAGTAGGGAAAAACTGGCTTTACGCAAAACTGTAACCATAGAGCTTTCCACCAGCCATATATGCATGTAGTATAGCTGTTTCATTCCATTACTCTCTATGTGTTACTTTGCCAGCATATTCCATGTGCTGACCCGTTTTGGGCTGCAACGTTAATGTTGCAGACTTTTCAGACGACGATTGAGGTGCGTTTAGGTCGTGGTTCTATACTCAGTGATGCCGCTGGAGTTGATGGACCCATTTATCTTCCGAGTCTTCCGCTGTTATCGGTATTATATGGCCTCTGCCATATTTATTGTAATAAGTTTTTTTGAGCCATCGATGTAATAAGTGTGTGATTGCAACTCTGCTATTAAACCTCGATGTACTGTGTGGTGTTCAGCATTACTGATCCAGGGATGACACCGTAGCACAGTAGACGTGATCCATTCGGGTCAGGTCGCTACACGCTACAGAGATGGTATCAGAGCACACGCTGACTGTAGGACACGACCACTAAGTTAAAGCCATAGATCACCCTTCTCTTCTCATTTTCTAACTCCTCATCTTTTCTACTCTTTTAGGATGACGCACGCGAAGATTATGTACGCTCAACCGGATGAAGGCACACCATTTGGATTTCACCTGAAGGAAGTCACCAAGTACCTGAACATTGGATTACCAAGCTTCACGGGAACCTTCAACGCCACTCTGCCTGAAGAGGAGCGCTGGAAGATTCAAGCTCACGTTCCGGGAAGAACATTCGCGCTAATCACGAAGCCATAGATAGTGTTTTCAATGCACCAACCTGGAGTCTAGGAAGGAGCATGGCAGCTCATATCACCATAGGACGCATTGGAGAAGTTTATCAAGAAGACCTCAAGGATACTATCTACCAGATTTGCGGACGCCGTGATGAACAATGGGAGTTAGTCAGGACCAAGAAAGATAGATCCATTGCATCTTTCATCCAGGAGTTAAACCAGCACATTCGACGCCACGAGAACCAGATGTGCAATGATATGGTAGAGTTGAAGAATGCGAAGGCAAGGATCATCGAGCTGGAAGGAGAACTGAAGTCTACACGCAAGGACTACATGGACGAGATCGTAGCTCTAGCAAGGCACAATTGCGATCTTAAGCAGGAGATTGAAGAACTCAAGAGGAAGTTAGGATCCAAGGAGGAAGACAAGTACGTCGCATGTCCGGACAACTACATCATCATCGACGACACCGATTCGGATCCAAGTGAACCCGACTTTGAAGACGAAGCTGGAGTAGATATCATGGAGTCTTCCACCGGTTCAAATTTCTAGATGACCCCCAGATAGTAGTAGTATTCCCCCATGTAAACACATTATAGTCGAGCACTTTTGCGATAGATAGACCGTTTGTAAGCCCTTGTTTGATTGATTGAAGTGATTTTGTGTGCATTTGCTCATGTGCATATGGGTAGTGTTTTCCCTTTAGACCTCATTCTATTCTCAATTCTCGTCTTTTCTAAACCCCCAGATGCCTCCGAGACGTGACCATGGATTTCCACCGGAGCTCACTCAGTTGATCCAGCAGCAGAATCAATTGATGCAGATGTTAGTCCAGAACCAGCAGAACAACAACCCACCACCACCACCACCTGTTGACCACTTAGCCCGTTTCCTTAGGCTAAATCCGCCAGTGTTTTCTAGTAGCACCGAGCCAATAGTAGCAGACGACTGGCTCCGCAAGATAGGAAGGGAGTTGACCACTGCAGGATGCACGGATGGTGAGAAAGTGAAGTTTGCCGCACACCAGCTTGACGGACCCGCGGCAGCATGGTGGGAGAATTTCACAGCCACTTACCCAGTTGACACTGTCACATGGGATCAGTTTCAGCAAGCTTTCCGCACTGCCCATGTTTCAGCAGGAGCTATGGCCATAAAGAAGCGTGAGTTTCGCAACTTACGCCAAGGAGGAAGGACTGTTGGCCAGTATGTGGAAGAGTTTAGTAAGCTAGCCCGTTATGCCCCAGATGACGTTGCTACGGATGTAGCTAAGCAGGAGAAGTTTCTGGAAGGACTGAATGATGAACTAAGCATGCAGTTGATGGTAGCGAGTTTCAACAACTACCAGGAGTTGGTAGATCGTGCCATCATGATTGAAGGGAAGCAACAGCAGATTGAGAACCGTAAGAGGAAGTATGGACAGGGGAAGTATAACTCTGGAGCCCAGCAGAAGCCCCGTTTTACCCCTAAACCGGGATTTAAGTTTCAGCACACCCATGGAGGAGGTAGCTCGCACAACCATAATGGCCACAAGAATGGTAATGGGAATGGAGGAAGCAACGGCCAGAACCGGACCACCCCATCGACCCCAACCAAGAGAGACCTGAGTCAAGTCACCTGTTTCAAGTGTTCGAAGACCGGACATTATGCCAATGAATGTCCTAAAGGCCAGAATGGAAATGGCAATGGAAGCTCTGGGAAGAAGCCGAACCCTTTCAATAGGGGACAGGTGAACCACATTAATGTGGAGGAGGTTGAAGATCAGCCCGATGCAGTAATAGGTAAGTTTTTGGTTAAGTCATTTACTGCACTCGTTCTTTTTGATACTGGTGCATCGCATTCATACATACCAAGGGGATTTGTGGAAAAGTATAGCCTGCCCACTAGGATTCTTAAAACACCTATGCTAGTAAGCTCGCCAGGAGCAGAATACATGGCCAGACAAGGATGTTTTCAAGTACCATTGAGTATAGGAAGGCATGTATTCCCAACGGATTTAATTATTCTGGAATCCCAAGGACTGGATGTGATTCTTGGTATGGATTGGCTGTCGATGTATGGAGGAAACATCGATTGCGCCAGTAAGACAATTTTGCTTACCACACCAGAAGGAAGAAGGATCAAGTATGTATCCCGGCATGTGCCAAACAGGACACAAGTGAATTGCTTATCAGGAGTTGTGCAGGAGGAAGTACCAGTGGTAAAGGATTTTCCTGATGTATTTCCTGAGGAATTACCAGGCATGCCACCGGATAGAGACATTGAGTTTTTGATTGAGTTATTGCCAGGTACAGGCCCAATATCGAAGCGACCGTACCGGATGCCAGCAAAGGATTTGGTGGAAATTAAGAATCAGATTAAGGAGTTATTGGATAAAGGTTACATTCTCCCAAGTTCTTCACCTTGGGGATCACCTGTACTTCTAGTGGAAAAGAAGGATGGATCATTAAGGATGGTTGTAGATTATCGGGGATTGAATGAAGTAACCATCAAGAACAAGTACCCACGCCAATGATTAATGATCTGTTTGATCGATTGCAAGGAGCTAAAGTGTTTTCCAAGATCGATTTGCGATTAGGGTACCATCAGTTGAAGATTCAAGAGCAGGACATACCTAAGACAGCATTCACCACAAGATATGGACTGTATGAGTATACCGTCATGTCATTTGGATTGACTAACGCACCTGCCTATTTTATGAACCTGATGAACAAAGTGTTTATGGAGTTTTTGGATAAGTTCGTCGTAGTGTTCATTGATGACATCCTAGTTTATTCAAAGAATGAAGAGGAGCATAAGGAACATTTGCGTTTGGTTTTGGAGAAATTAAGGGAACATCAGTTATATGCCAAATTCAGCAAATGTGAGTTTTGGTTGAAGGAAGTTGGATTCCTCGGACACGTTATATCCGGAGAAGGTATAGCAGTTGACCCCACAAAGGTTGAGACCGTAACCGAATGGGAAGCACCAACAACAGTTGGAGAGATCCGGAGTTTTCTTGGACTCGCAGGATACTACCGGAGATTTATTGAGAATTTCTCAAAAATTGCGAAGCCTATGACGGAGTTGTTGAAGAAGGATACTAAGTTCAAATGTACTGAGGAGTGTGAGGCTAGTTTCCAGGAGTTGAAGAAACGTTTGGTTACCTCACCGGTATTGATTTTGCCAGATCAGACCAAGGATTATGAGGTGTATTGCGACGCTTCACGTCGAGGACTTGGAGCAGTGCTTATGCAGGAAGGGAGAGTTGTTTCGTATGCATCACGACAACTGAAGCCTCATGAGTTGAATTATGCCACGCATGATTTGGAGTTAGCAGCCATAGTGCATGCATTGAAGACATGGAGACATTTCCTCATTGGAAATCATTGTGAGGTGTACACGGATCACAAGAGTTTGAAGTACATTTTCACTCAGAAGGAGTTGAACCTCCGACAAAGGAGATGGTGGGAGCTCATCAAGGATTATGACATGAGATTGCATTACCATCCCGGAAAGGCTAATGTAGTAGCTGACGCATTGAGCCATAAGAGCCATGTCAATACCCTAATGACGGGAGTAATACCCAAGGAGTTAGCAGAAAACCTTCGTGAGCTATGTTTGGAAATAGTTCCGAGAGGCTATGTAGCAGCATTGGAGATTCAATCAACATTGATGGATAAGATCAGAGAAGCTCAGAAATCTGACAAAGAGATTGCTGCTATAAAGGAGAAACTTAGCAAAGGAAAAGCAAAGGGATTTCGTGAGGATGAGCACGATACCCTATGGTTTGAGGACCGTGTTTATGTGCCCAATGACCCGGAGATCAGGAAGTTGATTTTGCAGGAGGCACATAATTCACCATATTCGATTCACCCAGGGAATACCAAGATGTATTTGGATTTAAAGGAAACATTCTGGTGGACCGGAATGAAGAAGGATATTGCAGCGTATGTAGCCGTTTGTGACGTATGTCAGAGAGTAAAAGCAGAACATCAAAAGCCAGCAGGATTGTTACAACCACTGCAGATACCCGAATGGAAGTGGGATAAAATAGGCATGGATTTTATCACAGGGCTACCCAGGACAAAAGCCGGATATGACTCGATATGGGTAGTAGTTGATCGTTTGACGAAGGTAGCACATTTCATTCCAGTTAAGACCACTTACACCAGTGCTAAGTTGGCAAAGATATACATGACTAGAATCGTTTGTTTGCATGGAGTTCCGAGGAGTATCGTATCAGATAGAGGAACCCAATTTACCTCAAAGTTTTGGAATCAGTTGCATGAAACTTTAGGAACCAGACTAGAGTTCAGCACAGCTTTTCATCCGCAGACAGATGGACAGACCGAGAGAGTCAATCAGATTTTGGAAGATATGCTGAGAGCTTGTGCACTAGATTATGGATCAAGTTGGGACGAAAACTTGACGTATGCGGAGTTTTCTTATAGCAACAGTTACCAAACCAGTTTGAAGATGGCCCCTTTCGAAGCTTTATACGGAAGGAGGTGCAGGACACCGTTGTCCTGGAACGAAGTTGGAGACCGTCAATTCTTTGGACCAGATTTGATTAAGGAGTCAGAACGGAAGGTTAAGTTGATTCACGATAGGCTCAAGGTAGCCCAGTCCAGGCAGAAGAGCTATGTAGATTCTAAACGCAAGGAGATAGTTTACGAAACCGGAGACAGAGTTTACCTTCGAGTATCCCCACTTCGAGGAGTTAAGCGCTTTGGAGTTAAGGGAAAGTTAGCACCGCGTTTCGTTGGACCGTTTAAGATCGTGAACGTATGGGAGAAGTCGCTTATAAGTTGGAACTACCAGAAGGACTGTCAGGAGTTCATGATGTATTCCATGTTTCTCAGCTGAAGAGATGTCACGCCAAGATGGCGGAGGTACCGCTAAGAGATACAGTGCCATTAGAAGCAATTCAGTTAAAGGATGACCTAACATATGAGGAGAAGCCAGTCAAGATTCTCAATTATGCCAGCAGAGTTACTCGCAGCAAGGTTATCAAGTTTTGCAAAGTTCAGTGGAACCACCATTCAGAGGATGAAGCCACCTGGGAGAGAGAAGAAGATTTGCTCAAAGTCCACCCTCACCTATTTTCTAGCCAACCCGAATCTCGAGGGCGAGATTCATCTTAAGGGGGGTAGGTTTGTAACATCCCAAATTTTCAATTTGGAATGTTATACACTAGTTCATATGCATATCATATTTTCTTGCATTTGGTTGATCCTAGAAATTTCACGCAACTCAAGGACCCTCGGAGAGAGTTGGAGATTTCGTTATTTTCATATTTGAGTTTTGTCAAATTATCTAAACAGGATCATTTGATTTTATTTATTTTATCATCAATTATTTCTATTACAAAAATATGAGAGCGGGAATAAAATGACTTTCGCAAAATATAGAAATATTGAGGATTTAATAAAAAATCAAATAAGTTTTATTTCGGAGTTTTTCGGTATTTTTATTTGAATTTAGGAAAAATGCGCGTTTTTCAAAGTTGTAGTTTGGGCCCAGATAAATGTTCACTTTATCGGGCTTGATTTTAGGAACCCGGCAAAATTTATTTCGTGATTTTTGGAGTCCGTTTAGTATTTCTTTTTATTTTTCTTCCGAGCGGAATTTAAAAAAAACGCGTAACCGACTCCGGGCCGTACCCGGCCAGGAAACCTCCGCCCGGGGCGCCTTTAAATAGCGCCCGAGCCGGCCCGAGGAGAGCCCACCCCGCCGCCTGCCCTAACCCTAGCGCCGCGCCGCCGCCGCCGCCGCCGGAGCCGCGCGCCTTTCGAGGTTCGCCGCCGCCTCGTTTTCCTGTGCAGTTTTTTTAAAAATAAAAAAAAATTTCTGTTCGTCGTTTTTCTTTTTCGTCGGATTTTTCGCGCGGTTATTTTCTGATCGCGATTTCTGATCCGATTTTCGTTTTAGTATAACTTTTCGCTCGTTTATCGGAATCAGGCGATTCAAGCGCCTGGAGTTTCGTCTCGAAACCCTCTTTCCGAATAATCAACTTAAACAAGTTTTTGCTACTGTAAAATTTGCCCTAGATCCAGATTACTAGAACGAAGTTGTTTTCTTTCGCCGTTTGATTTCTTTTGCTTCGTTCGATTTGATTCTTTTTGCCCACAGGGTTCTTAAGTTGAACTTTCTGGTTAGATCTTCTATTTGAGTTTTACCTGTGCATTAGATGAGTACTTATTGTATGCTTGTTTGTTTGTCTGCGATAGAATACCCGGAGTGCCGCCTGTTACTTCGAATCTCTAGGTTTCGCGGATCATCAGCAAGGCAAGTAACACTTTGATCATACCTTTTCTACAACCCAGTTTTATTGCATTAGATAATCCTCACACATTGCATGATTAGGATCTAATTAAATTGTGGGATGGGAAGTAGATGAGGTAGTACCTATTACCTGTTTATATCAAACCTTTGGGAGTTACTTCTACGTTTGCTTATTATGCCATGCTATGCTCGTAGACGTGGATTGGGTGAGTGATATCCATGACAGATGTGAGATTGTTAATTAATGGTTTATCTAAGGTGGCAACCTAACACACATCTGGGTGGATTGAGGCACCTGGGGTTACCAGGACTTGCCTGTTTTTCTTTGGACCGCCACCCAGGCCCAAAGGGATCATGAGATTTTTCATACTAGAAACTTCCGTGTGCAGCCACAAGCCATTATGGGCTCTGGCATAGTTGACTAAGTTGTGCGAACTCTTACAGTGGTAGACTAGCAGATGTAGGGGAAAGTAGGTGTACCGGTCTATCCGTCGTAAGGTGCTAGCGCTTCTGAAAGACTGTGTCTCGGTCATCCGTTTCTCAAACACCTTGTAGTGCGAGAAACCAAACGGAGGCGATCGAGTCTTGTGGGGAAAAGTGCGCAAACCTCTGCAGAGTGTAATAAACTAATCATGATTAGTCGTGTCCCCGGTTATGGACATCTTGAGTATCTAGTACTTGGATTTTCATGTGAATCTCAACATGTTACTCTAAATTAATTTTGATGGGTTTTAATGATGTTACTTAATTGGGATTGAGAATGCTGTCAACCATTCTCAATGTTTCACAACCACCATGATAGTAATTAATTTTATTCCTTTGAAGTAGGGAAAAATTGGCTTTACGCAAAAACTGTAACCATAGAGCTTTCCACCAGCCAAATATGCATATAGTATAGCTGTTGCATTCCATTACTCTCTATGTGTTCTTGCCAGCATATTCCATGTGCTGACCCGTTTTCGGGCTGCAACGTTAATGTTGCAGACTTTTCAGACGACGATTAAGGAGTTTTTAGGTCGTGGTTCTATACTCAGTGATGCCGTTGGAGTTGATGGACTCACTTATCTTCCAAGCCTTCCGCTGTTATCGTCATTAGATGGCCTTAAGCCATATTTATTGTAATAAGTTTCTTTTGGAGACACTCGTAAAGTGTGATTGCTACTCTGCTATAAATCCTCCGAGTACTGTGTGGTGTCAGCATTACTGATCTAGGGATGACACCGGAGCACACAGATCAGACTGTTTGAGGTCTGGTCGCTACATAACGATTTTGCCGAGGATGTTGTTGTTGATCCGTGCATGCTATGTTGTTGTTCTTGCCATGTCTAGCTTATACAATGTGTATTCTTGATGGATGTATGTTAGATTTGTCATGCCTTGCTCTGTAGTGAGTGCATCGAGCTCGTGAACATGCCTACTCGTTAAGATATTTGCATGCTCCAGTTTTTCTCTAAGTCTGAGGTCTAATTATGTTTTTGCCATGTTCACATGCTTGCAATTGTATTTTCTGATCCCTTTTGGCTCAAGGTCACTAAGGGACTTTTCTTAAGCTCTTTGAGTAGCTCCATGTCGTGCCTTGATTTGCCATGTTAAGTTCCTATAGCATATAGCTTTCATGCTCCAAAGTGTGCTACCTGATATGAAATTCCAGGCTTGTGTTAATTTCACTAAGTCTGAAACCTGTTTACCATTTGCACTTTTGCCATGCTTGTTTGAACATGTTAATGGATGAATTGGCCATAGCTTAGTGTTCATCTTTTGTCAAGAATCATGAGTGGATCCCTGCCATGTATTTTGTTGCCATGTTTGAGTGTTGTAGCATGTTTATCTTGGTGCATTTAAATGGCTACTTGCTGTTTATCGCAGACCGGTGCCATATTTGTTTTGCTTGCCATTTCCAAACTGTGCATCCGATTCCGGTGATCTTTATATCGATTTCAACCGAAATCACCTCACCTTTCCAGTGGAACTCTTGGATTTCCAAGTGGAGGCAGGTTCATTCATTCCTTGTCAAATCTTGCATATGCATCACATACCGCATCCTGCATAGCATACCATGTTTGCATCATGTTGTTTGAGGTTTTGCACGTGGTTGATTGTGTTCCTTTTGCTTGTTTGTCTTGTTTGGGTAGAGCCAAGAGACGAGTTCGCTAACGAGGAGCCTGTTGAGTTTGCTTTCGAGGATCCAGTCAACTCTGACAACTTTGCAGGCAAGATGATCATACCCTCGAAATCACTTCTATCTTTGCTTTGCTAGATGCTCGCTCTTTTTCTATGCATATGCCACGATGCCTACCACTTGCTTATCATGCCTCCCAAATTGCCATTTCAAACCTCTAACCCACCATGTCCTAGCAAACCGTTGATTGGTTATGTTACCGCTTTGCTCGGCCCCTCTTATAGCGTTGCTAGTTGCAGGTGAAGATTGGAGATCGTTCCTTGTTGTAACATTATTTTCTTGTTGGGATATCACTATATTATCTTGTTATCTTAATGCATCTATACACTTGGTAAAGGGTGGAAGGCTCAGCCTTTTGCCTAGTGTTTTGTTCCACTCTTGCAGCCCTAGTTTCCGTCATATCGGTGTTATGTTCCCGGATTTTGCGTTCCTTACGCGGTTGGGTGATAATGGGAACCCCTTGACAGTTCGCCTTGAATAAAACTCTTCCAGCAATGCCCAACCTTGGTTTTACCATTTGCCACCTAGCCTCTTTTCCCTTGGGTTTCTGGAGCCCGAGGGTCATCTTATTTACCCCCCCCCCCCAGCCAATGCTCCTCTGAGTGTTGGTCCAAACAGAGCCACTTGCAGCGCCACCTCGGGGAAACTCGAGGTTTGGTTTTAGTTGTACGTAGTGTTCATCTGAGTGTGCCCTGAGAACGAGATATGTGCAGCTCCTATCGGGATTTGTCGGCACATTCGGGCGGTGTTGCTGGACTTGTTTTATCTTTGTCGAGGTTGTCTTGTAGAACCGGGATACCGAGTCTGATCGGAATGTCTCGGGAGAATTTTATCCTTCGTTGACCGTGAGAGCTTGTGATGGGCTAAGTTGGGACTCCCTTGCAGGGATTTGAACTTTCGAAAGCCATGCCCGCGGTTATCGGCAGATGGGAATTTGTTAATGTCCGGTTGTAGATAACTTGAACCTTAACTTAATTAAAATGAATCAACTGTGTGTGTAAACATGATGGTCTCTTCTCGGCGGAGTCCGGGAAGTGAACATGGTTTTGGAGTAATGTTTGCCGTAGGTTGTTCTTTAGTTCTTCGTTCGTGCATTGCCTTTCTCTTCTTGCTCTCTTTTGCGAACAGGTTAGCCACCATATATGCTAGTCGCTTGCTGCAGCTCCACATATTACCTTGTCTTACCTATAAGATTAAATAGTCTTGATCGCGAGGGTGCGAGATTGCTGAGTCCCCCGTGACTCACAGATTACTTCCAAACCAGATGCAGGGCCCGATGACTCTGTTCCAGATGATGCGCTTGAGCTCAAGTGGGAGTTTGACGAAGACTCACGCCGTTACTATGTGTCTTTCCCTGATGATCAGTAGTGGTGCCCAGTTGGGGCGATCGGGACCATGTAGCTAGTTGGGTTGATTTTTATTTTGGTACCGTAGTCGGACCATGAGTGATTGGATGATGTAATGCTATTTATGTACTTTGTGTGACGTGGCGAGTGTAAGCCAACTATGTACCTTTCCCCTTATTTATCTATTTACATGGGTTGTTGTGAAGATTACCTTACTTGCGACATTGCTTTCAATGCGGTTATGCCTCTAAGTCGTGCTTCGACATGTAGGAGATATAACCGCATCGAGGGCGTTACAGTGGGGGCGCGCCCCCTGCCTCATGGGCCCCCTGGCAGCCCTCTGATGCCCATCTTTGGCTATATGGAGTCTTTTGTCGAGGAAAAAATCATAAGCTAGCTCACGGGGTGAAACTCCGCCGCCACGAGGCGGAACCTTGGCGAAACTACACACAAGGTATTGCAATCCGGTTTTTATTGGCCTACTCTCTTCAAAGATGCCCGTAAGTTTGTCTTGTCTTGTGATAAATGTCAAAGAATTGGTAACATTAGTAAACATCAAGAAATGCTCTTGAATTATTCACTTGTTATTGAGCCATTTGATGTTTGGGGCTTTGATTATATGGGACCGTTTCCTTCCTCTAATGGGTATACACATATTTTAGTTGTTGTTGATTACGTTACTAAGTGGGTAGAACCTATCCCAACTAGTAGTGCTGATCATAAAACCTCTATTAAGATGCTTATAGAAGTTATTTTTCCGAGGTTTGGAGTCCCTAGATACTTAATGATTGATGGTGGTTCACATTTTATTCATGGTGTTTTTCGTAAAATGCTTGCTAAGTATGATGTTAATCTTAGAATTGCATCTTCTTATCATCCACAGTCTAGTGGTCAAGTAGAATTAAGTAATAGAGAGCTTAAATTAATTTTGTAAAAGACTGTCAATAGATCTAGAAAGAATTGGTCCAAGAAACTTGATGCATTATGGGCCTATAGAACTGCATATAAAAATCCTATAGGTATGTCTCCGTATAAAATGGTTTATGGTAAAGCATGTCACTTACCTCTTGAACTAGAACATAAGGCATATTGGGCCATTAAAGAGCTCAATTATGATTTCAAACTTGCCGGTGAGAAGAGGCTTTTCGACATTAGCTCACCTGATGAATGGAGAACCAAGGCTTAAGAGAATGCCAAACTGTTTAAAGAAAAAGTTAAAAGATGGCATGATAAAAGGATACAAAAGTGTGAGTTTAATGTAGGTGATTATGTATTATTATACAACTCTCGTTTGAGATTTTTTGCAGGCAAACTTCTCTCTAAATGGGAAGGTCCTTACGTCATCGAGGAGGTCTACCGTTCCGCTGCCATAAAAATCGACAACTTCAAAGGCACAAATCCGAGGGTGGTGAACGGTCAAAGAATCAAACATTATATCTCAGGTAATCCCAAAAATGTTGAAACTAATGTTATTGAAACCGTAACCCCGGAGGAATATATAAGGGACACTTTCTGGAACGTTTCAGACTCCGAAAAGGAATAGGTACGTGGTATGGTAAGTAAACCGACTCCAAAACAGTTCTAATAGCAATTTTTCTCCGCTTTGGAATATTTAAGAAAATAGGAAAATAAGAAGTAGTCTGGGAAGGACACAGGCATCCACGAGGGTGGAGGGCGCGCCCTACCCCCCTGGGCGCGCCCCCTGCCTCGTGGGCACGTTGTGTGCTCTCCGGACACCGTTTTCTTGCATGATACTTCTTTTGGTCGGTAAAAATTCATAATATAATCTCCCGAAGGTTTTGACCATTGTATCACGCAAATATCTTCTGTCTTTGTTTCGAGCTGTTTTTCTGACAGATCTAGATCGCCATGGCGTCTTCAAGTGCCCCCAAGGAAAATTTTCTTCGAGAAGTTCATTAACTCCTCCCTCGGGGAGGTGCTTCAACACCCTCAAACCATTGAGATGTGTGAGGGGTTGCTGCACATCCGCGATGTTGAGGGACCAAGGAGGACCGAAAGCGTGGGGACAAGGCTCGAGGCAATGGAGCAACAAGTTTTCAAGTGCCAGGAGATGGTGGAACGTGCACTCGACTCCAATCATATAATGATCACGGAGTTCACCAACAACCACAAGCTAGATGACAAGAACATTGGGGAGGCCATCTTCAAGCTTCACGAGAAAAACGAGCGCCTCCAAGCCCAGATCTATGACCTGCAAAACCAAAACTGTGAGTATGAATATAGATTCAAGAGGATGAGTTTGGCTGCAAAATTGAGGATACCGGAGACTCGATCATCCTTCTATGATGTTGAGCCTATGCCTTGGAAGATGGACGACAAGCGCACACCATCAACAACCCCATCATCACCATCCCCGAAGAAGGAGACATAAACACATGGGTATGGGTACTCCCCTTGGCAACTGCCAAGCTTGGGGGAGTGCCCCGGTATCGTATCACCATCACTTTTATCTTTACCGTTTTTCTTAGTTCGATCCTTTTGGTGATATCTTGATCTAGTAGAATAAAGTTTTAGTATGATCTAGTTTTGAGTTTTGCTTTATGATCCTTCTATGTAATCGAGTCCGTGAGCTACATATAATAAAGATTAGTGTTGAGTCAAGGGCTTGATTATCTTACTATGATCTTGAGGGAATAAAATAAAAGAAAAATAATAAAAAGAAATAAAGAGATCATATGGATCTTATGGAGAGTAATGACTTCACATACAAAGAGTATGATGAATAAAAGTTGTTGAGAGTTGACAAACATAGTTTTGGTCATCATTGCAATTAATAGGAAGTAATAAAGAAACAGAGGTTTTCACATATAAATATACTATCTTGGACATCTTTTATGATTGTGAGCACTCATTAAAATATGACATGCTAAAGAGTTGATGTTGGACAAGGAAGAAAACGTAATGGGTTATGTTTTCTTACATCTGAGATAAATTATATTGTCATGGATCATCCAACATGTTGAGCTTGCCTTTCCCTCTCATGCTAGCCAAACTCTTTGCACCAAGTAGAGATACTACTTGTGCTTCCAAATATCCTTAAACCCAGTTTTGCCATGAGAGTCCACCATATCTACCTATGGATTGAGTAAGATCCTCCAAGTAAGTTTTCATCGTTGCAAGCAATAAAAATTGCTCTCTAAATATGTATGATTTATTAGTGCAGAGAAAATAAGCTTTATACGATCTTGTGGTATGGAAGAAATAAAAGCGACAGACTGCATAATAAAGGTCCATATCATAAGTGGCAATATAAAGTGACGTTCTTTCGCATTAAGATTTTGTGCATCAAACCATGAAAGCACGTGACAACCTCTGCTTCCCTCTGCGAAGGGCCTATCTATTATTCTTGTCTTATACTTCATATAAGAGTCATGGTGATCTTCACCTTTCCTTTTTACATTTTATCCTTTGGCAAGCAAAATGTGTTGGAAAGATCCTGATATATATATCAAATTGGATGTGAGTTTTCATGAACTATTATTGTTGACATTACCCTTGAGGTAAAAAGTTGGGAGGCAAAACTATAAGCCCCTATATTTCTCTATGTCCGGCTAAAACTTCATACCCATAAATATTGCATGAGTGTTAGCAATTGTGAAAGACTAAATGATTGTTGAGTATGTGGAGTTGCTGAAAAGCTCTTATATTGACTCTTTCTGATGTTATGATAAATTGCAATTGCTTCAATGACTGAGATTATAGTTTGTTAGTTTTCAATGCGTTTTTGATTCATACTTGAAACTGTGAATGAATTGTTACTTTACCATAAGAGATCATATGACAATATATATATATATATATATACTGGTGTTCTAAGAATGATCATGATGCCCTCATGTCCGTATTTTATTTTATCGACACCTCTATCTCTAAACATGTGGACATATTTTTCGATTTAGGCTTTCGCTTGAGGACAAGCGAGGTCTAAGCTTGGGGGGTTGATACGTCCATTTTGCATCATGCTTTCATATCAATATCTATTGCATTATGGGATGTTATTACACATTATATCACAATACTTATGCCAATTATCTCTTATTTTATAAGGTTTACATGAAGAGGGAGAATGCCGGCAGCTGGAATTCTGGGCTGGAAAAGGAGCAAATATTAGAGACCTATTCTACACAACTCCAAAAGTCCTGAAAGTTCACGGGAGCACGTTTCAGAATATATAAAAAATATTGGGCGAAAGAAGTACCAGAGGGGGGCTACCCACCGTCCACGAGGGTGGGGGCGCGCCCTACCCCCTAGGCGTGCCCCCTGCCTTGTGGGCCCCCTGGCAGCCCTCTGATGCCCATCTTTGGCTATATGGAGTCTTTCATCGAGGAAAAAATCATAAGCTAGCTCACGGGACGAAACTCCGCCGCCATGAGGCGGAACCATTCTAGGGCTCCGGCGGAGCTGTTCTGCCGGGGAAACTTCCCTCCGGGAGGGGGAAATCATCACCAACGTCATCACCATCGATCCTCTCATCGGGAGGGGGTCAATCTCCATAAACATCTTCACCAGCACAATCTCATCTCAAACCCTAGTTCATCTCTTGTATCCAATCTTTGTATCCACAGATTGGTACCTGTGGGTTGCTAGTAGTGTTGATTACTCCTTGTAGTTGATGCTAGTTGGTTTACTTGGTGGAAGATCATATGTTCAGATCCATTATGCATATTAATACCCCTCTGATTATGAACATGAATATGCTTTGTGAGTAGTTATGTTTGTTCCTGACGACATGGGAGAAGTCTTGCTATAAGTAGTCATGTGAATTTGGTATTCGTTTGATATTTTGTTGAGATGTATGTTGTCTTTCCTGTAGTGGTGTCATGTGAACGTCGACTACATGACACTTCACCATTGTTTGGGCCTAGAGGAAAGCATTGGGAAGTAATAAGTAGATGATGGGTTGCTAGAGTGACAGAAGATTAAACCCTAGTTTATGCATCGCTTCGTAAGGGGCTGATTTGGATCCATATGTTTCATGCTATGGTTAGGTTTACCTTAATACTTCTGTTGTAGTTGCGTATGCTTGCAATATGGGTTAATCACAAGTGTGATGCTTGTCCAACGAAGGACAGTATCCAAGAACCGGTCCACCCACATATCAAATTATCAAAGTACCGAACGCGAATCATATGAACCTGATGAAAACTAGCTTGACGATAATTCCCATGTGTCCTCAGGAGCGCTTTCCTTCATATAAGAGTTTGTTCAGGCTTGTCCTTTGCTACAAAAAGGGCTGGGCCATCTTGCTGCACATTATTTAATTTTATTACTTGTTACCCGTTACAAATTACCTTATCACAAAACTATATGTTACCGATAATTTTAGTGCTTGCAGAGAAAACCTTACTGAAAACTGCTTATCATTTCCTTCTGCTCCTCGTTGGGTTCGACACTCTTACTTATCGAAAGGACTGCGATAGATCACCTATACTTGTGGGTCATCAAGACTCTTTTCTGGTGCCGTTGCCGGGGAGTGAAGCACCTTTGGTAGGTGGAATTTGGTAATGAAAAATTTATATAGTGTGCTGAAATTTACTGTCACTTGTTACTATGGAACATAATCCTTTGAGGAGCTTGTTCGGGGTATCTTCACCCCGACCAGTAGAGCAAAGAGTTGCTCTTCAACCTACTGAACCTATTGAAAATGTTTACTTTGAAATTCCTCCGGGTATGATAGAGAAACTGCTAGCTAATCCTTCCACATGTGATCGAACATTACATCCCGATTTGCACTTAATCTATGTGGATGAAGTTTGTGGATTATTTAAGCTTGCAGGTATGCCCGAGGATGTTATCAATAAGAAGTTCTTCCCTTTATCTTTGAAGGGGGAGGAATTGACATGGTTTAGGCTATGTGATGATATGGGATCATGGAACTACAACCGATTGAAATTGGAATTTCATCAGAAGTTTTATCCTATGCATATTGTTCATCGTGATCGTAATTATATATATAGTTTTTGGCCTCGCGAAGGAGAAAGCATCGCTCAAGCATGGGGTAGGCTTAAGTCAATGTTATATTCATGCCCCAATCATGAGCTCTCAAAAGAAATGATTATTCAAAAAAATTATGCTCTGCTTTCTCTCAGTAATTGCTCCATGCTCGACACTTCTTGTACTGGATCTTTTATGATGAAGACTATTGAATTCAAATGGGATTTATTGGAAAGAATTAAATGCAACTCTGAAGATTGGGATCTCGACGAAGGTAAGGAGTCAGGTATAACACCTAAGTTTGATTGTGTTAAATCTTTTATGGATACTGATGCTTTCCGTGAATTTAGCACTAAATGTGGACTTGACTCTGAGATAGTAGCTTCTTTCTGTGAATCCTTTGCTACTCATGTTGATCTCCCTAAGGAGAAGTGGTTTAAATATAATCCTCCTGTTGAAGTAAAAGTAGTTGCACCTATTAAAGTTGAAGAAGAGACTATCACTTATAATGACCCCGTTGTTACTACTTCTTACATTGAGAAACCACCTTTCCTTGTTAGAATAAAGGATCATGCTAAAGCTTCAACTGTGGTTCGTAAGAGTAATACTAGAACACCTACTCCCTCTGAGAAAATTAAAGTTGAACCTAGTGTTGCTATGGTTAAAGATCCCTTGGCCTATAATATTGATGGGCGTGTTATTTACTTCTGTGATGAATCTGCTAGGATTGCTAGACCCGATACTAAAAATAAAAATAGACATGTTGTAGGCATGCCTATTATTTCTGTTAAAATAGGAGATCATTGCTATCATGGCTTATGTGATATGGGTGCTAGTGCAAGTGCAATACATCATTCCTTATACAAAGAAATTATGCATGATATTGCACCTGCTGAGATAGAAGAGATAGATGTTACAATTAAGCTTGCCAATAGAGACACTATTTCACCAGTTGGGATTGTTAGAGATGGTGAAGTCTTGTGTGGGAAAGTTAAATATCCTCCTAATTTTCTTGTTCTTGGTTCCCCACAAGATGACTTTTGTCCCGTTATATTTTGTAGACCCTTCTTGAATACTATTAATGCTAAGATAGATTGCAATACGGATATTGCTTCTGTTGGTTTAGGGGGTATGTCTCATGAGTTTAATTTTGCTAAATTTCGTAGACAACCCCATGATAAAGAATTGCCTAGTAAAGATGAAATTATTGGTCTTTCTTCTATTTCCATGCCTCCTAGTGACCCTTTAGAACAATATTTGCTAGACCATGAAAATGATGTGTTTATGAACGAAAGAAGGGAAATAGATGAAGTATTCCTTAAATAGGGACCTATCTTGAAACACAACTTGCCTGTTGAAATCCTAGGGGATCCTCCTCCACCTAAGGGTGATCCCGTGTTTGAGCTTAAACCTTTACCTAATACTCTTAAATATTCTTATCTTGATGAGAAAGAGATATATCATGTTATTATTAGTGCTAAACTTTCAGAGCATGAAGAAAAGAAATTATTGAAAACCCTGAAGAAGCACAGTGCTGCTATTGGATATACTCTTGATGATCTTAAGGGCATTAGTCCCACTCTCTGCCAGCACAAAATAAAATTGGAGAAAGACGCGAAACCGGTTGTTGATCACCAATGACGGTTAAATCCTAAGATGAAAGAAGTTGTAAGAAAAGAAATACTAAAGCTTCTGGAGGCAGGTACAATTTATCCCGTTGCTGATAGTCAATGGGTAAGTCCTATCCATTGTGTCCCTAAGAAGGGAGGTATTACTATTGTTCCTAATGATAAAGATGAGTTGATCCCACAAAGAATTGTTACAGGTTATAGAATAGTAATTGATTTCCGCAAATTAAATAAAGCTACTAAAAAGGATCATTACCCTTTACCTTTTATTGATCAAATGCTAGAAAGATTATCCAAACATACACATTTTTGCTTTCTAGATGGTTATTCTGGTTTCTCTCAAATACCGTGTCAAAAGAGGATCAAGAAAAGACAACTTTCACTTGCCCTTTCGGTACCTTTGCTTATAGACGTATGCCTTTTGGTTTATGTAATGCACCTGCTACCTTTCAAAGATGTATGAGCGCTATATTCTCTGACTTTTGTGAAAAGATTTTTGAGGTTTTCATGGATGATTTTTCTGTATACGGAACTTCTTTTGATGATTGCTTGAGCAACCTTGATCGAGTTTTGCAGAGATGTGAAGAAACTAATCTTGTCTTGAATTGGGAGAAGTGCCACTTTATGGTTAATGAAGGTATTGTCTTGGCACATAAAATTTCTGAAAGAGGTATTGAACTTAATAAAGCTAAGGTTGATGCTATTGAAAAGATGTCGTGTCCTAAGGACATTAAAGGTATACAAAGTTTCCTTGGTCATGCCGGTTTTTATAGGAGGTTCGTTAAGAACTTCTCTAAAATTTCTCGGCCCCTGACTAATCTCTTACAAAAAGATGTTCCTTTTGTTTTTATGATGACTGTGTAGAAGCATTTGAAATACTTAAGAAAGCTTTGATTTCTGCACCCATTGTTCGACCTCCTGATTGGAATTTACCATTTGAAATTATGTGTGATGCTAGTGATTATGCTGTAGGGGCTGTTCTAGGACAAAGAGTTGATAATAAATTAAATGTTATTCAATATGCTAGTAAAACTCTAGACAGTGCTCAAAGAAATTATGCTACTACTGAAAAAGAATATTTAGCAATTGTGTTTGCTTGTGATAAGTTTAGACCTTATATTGTTGATTCTAAAGTAACTGTTCACACTGATCATGCTGCTATTAAATATCTTATGGAAAAGAAAGATGCTAAACCTAGACTTATTAGATGGGTTCTCTTACTACAATAATTTGATTTGCATATTATTGATAGAAAGGGAGCTGAGAACCCCGTTGCAGACAACTTGTCTAGACTAGAGAATGTTCTTGATGACCCACTACCTATTGATGATAGCTTTCTTGATGAACAATTAGCTGTGATAAATGCTTCCCGTACTGCTCCATGGTATGCTGATTATGCTAACTACATTGTTGCTAAATTTATACCACCTAGTTTCACATACCAGCAAAAGAAAAAGTTTTTCTATGATTTAAGACATTACTTCTCGGATGACCCACACCTTTATAAAGAAGGAGTAGATGGTGTTATTAGATGTTGTGTACCTGAGCTTGAACAGGAACAGATCCTATGCAAGTGTCATTCTGAGGCTTATGGAGGACACAATGCTGGAGATAGAACTGCACACAAGGTATTGCAATCCGGTTTTTATTGGCCTACTCTCTTCAAAGATGCCGGTAAGTTTGTCTTGTCTTGTGATGAATGTCAAAGAATTGGTAACATTAGTAGACGTCAAGAAATGCAAATGAATTATTCACTTGTTATTGAGCCATTTGATGTTTGGGGTTTGATTATATGGGACTGTTTCCTTCCTGTGATGGGTATACACATATTTTAGTTGTTATTGATTACGTTACTAAGTGGGTAGAAGCTATTCCAACTAGTAGTGCTGATCATAACACCTCTATTAAGATGCTTAAAGAAGTTATTTTTCCGAGGTTTAGAGTCCCTAGATACTTAATGATTGATGGTGGTTCACATTTTATTCATGGTGCTTTCCGTAAAATGCTTGCTAAGTATGATGTTAATCATAGAATAGCATCTCCTTATCATCCACAATCTAGTGGTCAAGTAGAATTGAGTAATAGAGAGCTTAAATTAATTTTGTAAAATACTGTCAATAGATCTAGAAAGAATTGGTCCAAGAATCTTGATGATGCATTATGGGCCTATAGAACTGCATATAAAAATCCTATGGGTATGTCTCCGTATAAAATGGTTTATGGTAAAGCATGTCACTTACCTCTTGAACTAGAACATAAGGCATATTGGGCCATTAAAGAGCTCAATTATGATTTCAAACTTGCCGGTGAGAAGAGGCTTTTCGACATTAGCTCACTTGATGAATGGAGAACCGAGGCTTAAGAGAATGCCAAACTGTTTAAAGAAAAAGTTAAAAGATGGCATGATAAAAGGATACAAAAGCGTGATTTTAATGTAGGTGATTATGTATTATTATACAACTCTCGTTTGAGATTTTTTGCAGGCAAACTTCTCTCTAAATGGGAAGGTCCTTACATCATCGAGGAGGTCTACCGTTCCACTGCAATAAAAATCAACAACTTCGAAGGCACAAATCCGAGGGTGGTGAACGGTCAAAGAATCAAACATTATATCTCAGGTAATCCCATAAATGTTGAAACTAATGTTATTGAAACCGTAACCCTGGAGGAATACATAAGGGACACTTTCTGGAACGTTTCAGACTCCGAAAAGGAATAGGTACGTGGTATGGTAAGTAAACCGACTCCAAAACAGTTCTAATAGCAATTTTTCTCCGCTTTGGAATATTTAAGAAAATAGGAAAATAAGAAGTAGTCCGGGAAGGACACGAGGCATCCATGAGGGTGGAGAGCGCGCCCTACCCCCCCTGGGCGCGCCCCCTGCCTCTTGGGCACCTTGTGTGCTCTCCGGACACCGTTTTCTTGCATGATACTTCTTTTGGTCGGTAAAAATTCATTATATAATCTCCCGAAGGTTTTGACCATTGTATCACGCAAATATCTTCTGTCTTTGTTTCGAGCTGTTTTTCTGACAGACCTAGATCGCCATGGCGTCTTCAAGTGCCCCCAAGGAAAATGTTCTTCGAGAAGGTCATTAACCCCTCTCTCGCGGAGGTGCTGCAACACCCTCAAACCATTGAGATGCGTGAGGGGTTGCTACACATCCGCGATGTTGAGGGACCAAGGAGGATCGAAAGCATGGGGACAAGGCTCGAGGCAATGGAGCAACAAGTTTTTAAGTGCCAGGAGATGGTGGAACGTGCACTCGACTAAAATCATATAATGATCATGGAGTTCACCAACAACCACAAGCTGGATGACAAGAACATTGGGGAGGCCATCTTCAAGCTTCATGAGAAAAACGAGCGCCTCCAAGCCCAGATCTATGACCTGCAAAACCAAAACTATGAGTATGAATATAGATTCAAGAGGATGAGTTTGGCTGTAGAATTGAGGATACCGGAGACTCGATCATCCTTCTATGATGTTGAGCCTATGCCTTGGAAGATGGACGACAAGCGCACGCCATCAACAACTCCATCATCACCATGCCCGAAGAAGGAGACATAAACACATGGGTATGGGTACTCCCCTTGGCAACTGCCAAGCTTGGGGGAGTGCCCCGGTATCGTATCACCATCACTTTTATCTTTACCGTTTTTCTTAGTTCGATCCTTTTGGTAATATCTTGATCTAGTAGAATAAAGTTTTAGTATGATCTAGTTTTGAGTTTTGCTTTATGATCCTTCTATGTAATCGAGTCCATGAGCTACATATAATAAAGATTAGTGTTGAGTCAAGGGCTTGATTATCTTACTATGATCTTGAGGGAATAAAATAAAAGAAAAAGAATAAAAAGAAATAAAGAGATCATATGGATCTTATGGAGAGTAATGACTTCACATATAAAGAGTATGATGAATAAAAGTTGTTGAGAGTTGACAAACATAGTTTTGGTCATCGTTGCAATTAATAGGAAGTAATAAAGAAACAGAGGTTTTCACATATAAATATACTATCTTGGACATCTTTTATGATTGTGAGCACTCATTAAAATATGACATGCTAAAGAGTTGATGTTGGACAAGGAAGACAACGTAATGGGTTATGTTTTCTTACATCTGAGATAAATTATATTGTCATGGATCATCCAACATGTTGAGCTTGCCTTTCCCTCTCATGCTAGCAAAACTCTTTGCACCAAGTAGACATACTGCTTGTGCTTCCAAATATCCTTAAACCCAGTTTTGCCATGAGAGTCCACCATATCTACCTATGGATTGAGTAAGATCCTCCAAGTAAGTTGTCATCATTGCAAGCAATAAAAATGGCTCTCTAAATATGTATGATTTATTAGTGCAGAGAAAATAAGCTTTATATGATCTTGTGATATGGAAGAAATAAAAGCGACAGACTGCATAATAAAGGTCCATATCACAAGTGGCAATATAAAGTGACGTTCTTTCGCATTAAGATTTTGTGCATCCAACCATGAAAGCACGTGACAACCTCTGCTTCCCTCTGCGAAGGGCCTATTTATTATTCTTATCTTATACTTCATATAAGAGTCATGTTGATCTTCAACTTTCCTCTTTACATTTTATCCTTTGGCAAGCACAGTGTGTTGGAAAGATCCTGATATATATAGCTAATTGGATGTGAGTTTTCATGAACTATTATTGTTGACATTACCCTTGAGGTAAAAAGCTGGGAGGCAAAACTATAAGCCCGTATCTTTCTCTGTGTCCGGCTAAAACTTCATACCCATAAATATTGCGTGAGTGTTAGCAATTCTGAAAGACTGAATGATAGTTGAGTATGTGGACTTGCTGAAAATCTCTTATATTGACTCTTTCTGATGTTATGATAAATTGCAATTGCTGCAGTGACTGAGGTTATAGTTTGTTAGTTTTCAATGACGTTTATGATTCATACTTGAAACTGTGAATGAATTCTTACTTTAGCATAAGAGATCATATGACAATATATATATATATGCTAGTGTTCTAAGAATGATCATGATGCCCTCATGTCCGTATTTTTTTATCGACACCTCTATCTCTAAACATGTGGACATATTTTTCGATTTCGGCTTTCGCTTGAGGACAAGCGAGGTCTAAGCTTGGGGGAGTTGATACGTCCATTTTTCATCATGCTTTCATATCAATATTTACTGCATAATGGTTGTTATTACACATTATATCACAATACTTATGCCAATTATCTCTTATTTTACAAGGTTTACATGAAGAGGGGGAATGCCGCCAGCTGGAATTCTGGGCTGGAAAAGGAGAAAATATTAGAGACCTATTCTACACAACTCCAAAAGTCCTGAAACTTCACGGGAGCACGTTTCAGAATATATAAAAAATATTGGGCGAAAGAAGTACCAGAGGGGGGCCACCCACCGTCCACGAGGGTGGGGGCGCGTCCTCCCCCCTGGGCGCACCCCCTGCCTTGTGGGCCCTTGGCAGCCCTCTGATGCCCATCTTTGGCTATATGG
>NC_053026.1:344803887-344820809 GCF_003073215.2 Triticum urartu
GGAACCGATGTGCTAGGGTTAGGGTAAAACCAAAACTCGGTTTGACCGATTACTCAAACTCGGTGGGACCGATTTGGGTAATAAGCGAAACAGAGAGTTGGCCAAGCAAACTCGGTGGGGCCGATTGCATATCTCGGTGGGACCGAAAATATTGCAACAGGTAACAGAGAGTTTGCAAGCCCATCTCGGTGAGACCGAGATCCCATCGGTGAGACCGAACTGATTAGGGTTTCTGGCAGTGGCTATGTTAACTGAACTCGGTGGCTCCGGATAGAAAGAATCGGTGGGGCCGAGTTTGACTTTTGGTTTAGGTCATATGTGGATGTGGGAAGGTAGTTGAGGGTTTTGGAGCATATCACTAAGCACTTTGAGCAAGCAAGCCATTAAGCAACACCTCATCCCCTCTTGATAGTATTGGCTTTTCCTATAGACTCAATGTGATCTTGGATCACTAAAATAGAAAATGTAGAGTCTTGATCTTGAAGCTTGAGCCAATCCTTTGTCCTTAGCATCTTGAAGGGGTTCCACATCCTCTAGTCCATGCCACTCCATTGTTGAACTTATCTGAAACATACTAGGTAAAAGTGTTAGTCCAACAAGAGATATGTTGACATTAATTACCAAAACCACCCAGGGAGCACTTGTGCTTTCAGTATGCTCGAGGAATCAACCTCGAGTAAGACAACATTACGAACATCGTTGGTTCTGATTTGATTTGAGGATAGCCCACACTCAAATCAAAGTTTGGACAAGACAATAGATCCAAGAACTGATCACGTGGACCAATCGATCAAGATATCATCTTTCTTCAACACACACACACACACAAAATATCCCTTAACATGAGCTAAGTCAGACAAGCTTTTATCTTCCAACTCTCCAAGTTGTTGTTTAGCTTAACCAACTAGCTCAGGGGTATCCAACACGGATTCTTGGAGAAAGAGTGGTTTATTGGTAAACCAACTTGATCACGAACTCACCATATCGGTCAGGGGATGACCTGGTGATACTTCCATGAAGATATCCGGAAAATCACGAACCACCGAGATGGCTCTAAGCTCGAGAATAATCTTGCTTTTCAGGGCAAGACGATATGATTGAAAGAGTGAGGGATTGACACTACCTAACTCATTAATCAAGGAGTGCACCAGGAAAAATGGACTAGGTTGCACGATCAACCTTAGGGTGATGGTTCAACAACCAACACGCTAAGAGTGAGAGTATTGTCCATTAACTACCAAGCAACAAGATTGCTAGGAGTATTGATTTCACACATCACAGTTCACTTGTCGGTATTCCGGTTACAAAAACACGGAGACCAAAGAATGAACGATGATGGTGAGAGGTATCACTGCACCAAGAATTCATAGGATGGTGTGCAATTCATATGACTTTCTTCACATAAAAAGAGTAATACTCCAGGATAGAACAGAATAAAAGCTGGATTGGCATTTTGATCTGCGGAATACAACTCCTTTGACACAATCCTAGAAATGGACAAGGTACTGGAGTTTGTTTCTCCTAGTCATTCCGGAATAGAATGGCTTGACGGACCACAAGAATAATAGGCATCAATAACATGAATGCACAACTATTCTTGACTGTCAAATGATAGACGTGGGTCAGTATACAACTAAAGAGAGGGACAACTCAAAGGAACATATATCTTCCTGAGTTGTAGATGCATAGATTAGCATGTCGAACGAGTTCAACATAATTCTTTCGGATAACCCATGCAGAAAGGTAGAACTGGCAGAATCACAATTATGAATGGAGAACTCATCAAGAGCACTCTGGTTGTGATCTTTGGTTCAAAAGAACTTCTGCCATAATGGTTCATGGTATTTGGAAGAAGGAAATACCACGGACCTCGAGGACTATCGCAAAGGTTACTAATATCCTAAAGGAACGAGCAAACACTATCAACATGTGGTAAGTAGGGTGAATCTTGGGTCCAAGGACACGGAAATAGAATACCTACTAACTAAATAACATCACGAGATGCTATCGAGAATGGTGGCCCGAATCATCACATAGGGAACACCAAACATGTCTAGATTACTATCTCTAAGATACCCTAGTGTCATAATAATAGCTCAAACATATATGTCAAGACAACAGAGTACCTCAACTCATTGATTAGTGTGCTTATTCTGACCAAAAGGACATCGGGAACGGAAAGAAAGGATTTGCAAATGCATCAGATTGTTTAGAAACCTGGGATGACTCGGACAGCATAACGGCTGTAAATGCTCAAAAGATGAGACAACCTGCAAAAAATAGTGCATAGCCACTCCAACATCACAAACTCAAGGTTCTGAGGGCCAGCTATGAACATAAGGAAGTAGTAGGAACTGACCGAGGCCTTGAACTCAACAATCCTAGCAACTACGGTTAGTAACACGTCATCCTGAGAGAATAGAGAGAAGCCTACTTCTTAACCCCGTAGAAAGAAGAGGTTGACTCAGAGCAGAAGGGCATTAGGTAAAGGAGTAAAAGAGCCTTATGTTCCCATCCACAATCAATTTCCCTTATATAACTAAAGCATTTCTAGACACGAACTTTGACCAGCTTGGCTTGGTAATCCTACAGGCAGTTCAGGCTCTTGATACCAAAGCTGTCAGGACCCCGATTCCAAGTCACATCGATCTAGCCGGTAACACCTCATATCACTTTGCGGCCTCACGCACGGTATTCCCACGGGTGTCGCCTTACCATGGCCCGGGACCGTTTGCGCCTTTTGGCTCACGTATATGATAGTGTCGCTAGCATCCATATGACAGAGAACCCGGGCCGACATGACTAGTCGTGAACCCAAAGTGGCACTAACTTACGGGGACAGGCATACATGAATCAACATCGAGCATGTCGGTCAGCAGCGTGTGAATCCGGGCTGTAGCAACTGGGCTAACAGGACTCCGGGAACCCGGGCTGTAGCAGGCTAGCAGGACTCCGGATGTCACCGCGTGACATTTCCCCGAAGGGACAGACACAGGAACGAAGTGAATCACATGCCGGCCAGTCAAGTGTTCCGGAGCAGTAGTGCTGGGCTAGCAGGACTCCGGTGAACCGGGCTGTAGCGGACTACTATGGCTCATGGAAGCACAAGACTACATTTCCCCAAAAGAGGCTACCAAGGATAAACAACTAGGTTGTCGGATCCCACACATACCAAGCATTTCAATCATACACACAATATGCTCAATATGTGCAACAACATGGCATCACAACAAGACTCTACGACTCAGTTATTTATTCATTAGGCTCCGAGGAGCGAGATATTACAAACATGGGTCTCATGACCCAACATTCAGAGCATACAAGTCAAAGCACATGCGGAAGCTTAACATGTCTGAGTACAGACATCTACAAATGAAAAAGGCTGAGAAGCCTGACTATCTACCAGATCCTCGAGGGCACAAGATCGTAGCTGAGGTATCAAGCTAAACGTCGAAGTCCACGTGGAACTACTAGCGAGACTGAAGTCTCTCTGCAAAACATAAAATAGGCAAACGTGAGTACAAATGTACCCAACAAGACTTACATCAGAACTAACTACATATGCATCAGTATCAACAAAGGGGGTGGTGGAGTGTAACTGCAGCAAGCCAGCTTTGACTCAGTGGCTAACCTGAACTACGACTGCAAGTAACTCTTTTGAGGTGGCGCACACGAGTCCACAAATTCACCATACCAATACACCACTATGGATCCGTCCCGTCTCCCTGCGAGAACGCCATCCATAGCACTCACGCTTATCTTACGAGTTTTAGAGTATCCACTTCACTTGTCTATGAACTATTCAAGGGGTCCAAGTATCCATATCCGAGGAATCCGGCTATTCGAATAGATAATGATAACCCTGCAGGGGTGTACTTCTTCACACACGCTCTCGCCACTTATCGCCCTGTACACGTCATGTACCTCGGCAACCTTCAAGCGGAAGCCGGCGAGGGAGTCGGCCACGACCTGACTAACCAACAAGTCTCTAGTCCAGGTTTATCGCCTATTCGGGTTCCATCCGCAAGGAGATCCGCCGGGGTGTCGCTCACGGCCCCAAACGATGTGAGCAGGGTTCCCAAGCCCACCATCCGGGTGCCACTTGGTACACCGTGCCACTGTGCCTAGTCTGTCCCAAGCCCACCTGTACCGGGTGCCACTTGGTAGACTACTAACACTACCTACAAACACCAGAAACTAGTTGCAACTCCTGGACAGAGATCGAGTTGGATTAATAAGCCGAGAGGGGCGAGTTACCGGAACCCATGTGTGTAGTAACTTTCATGGATCACAAACACAGAACTCAGTTCCTGAGACGCTGCAATGAGACAACCCACCATGTACTCCTACATGGCTCTCACCGCTACCTTTACCAAATCGTGTTCACACACTTAGCTCTCAACAGTAGGACATGTTCACCACATTTATTCATCCCCGATGAATCAGACTGACTCAACTCTAAGCAGTAGCAGGCATGACAAAAAAACATGAATGAGTTAGGCACATCAGGGCTCAAACAACTCCTACTCATGCTAGTGGGTTTCATCTATTTACTGTGGCAATGACAGGTCATGCAGAGGAAAGGGGTTCACTACCGCAGCATGTAACAGTTGAAACGTTGTTGTCCTAATGCAGTAAAAGAGAGCAGGAGCGAGAGAGTAGGATTGTATCGGAATGAACAAAGGGGTTTTTGCTTGCCTGGCACTTCTGAAGATAATATAGTTCTTCATCGGTGTCATCGATCACGTCGTCGGAAACATCGTCGACTGAGAGGGGACGGTTACCGGCAAATAGAGAAGGACACAATCAATGCAATGCAACAATATGATGCATGAATGTGACATGGCAATATGCTATTGATTGGCCTAATGCAACTAGCAACAAGTTAAATGGAGTTGGTTTGAACACTACGTTCAAATTCAACTCCATATGTGCTTTATTAAATGCCATTTATTTGAATTGTCCTAAACAAGGATATAAGTTGCTCTAACATGCATGAAAATGCCATAAACAGATTCTTTGGATTTTTTGATCATTTTTCATATATAATTTGTTCCATATGGAGTTATAGATAATTTTCTATGATTTTTAGAAGTTTTGGGCATTTTCTGGAATTTCCTGAATAAACTTAAATCCAGAAAATGATTTATAGCGTCAGCATTACGTCATGCTGACCTCAGCAGGTCAACAGGCGCCGCCCAGGTCAAACCAAACCAGTGGGACCCACTAGTCAGTGACCCGGTGCCAGTTTGTCTCACAGACAGGTGGGGCCAGTCAACGGTGACGTCAGCGGGTCAACTGACGTGCGGGGTCCACTGTGTTTAAGTTAAAATTTAACAGGGTTTTACCCCGTGGTTAAATAGGCGGTGGGGCCTACATGTTAGTGGCTCTAGAGGGGTGATTAGTGGGCTCATTAGCAACTAATGATGTCGCCACGTCGGCCTCGCCGGAGTTGGCCGGCGGCGACCAAAACCGTGGTGGAGGCTCGCCGGAGACGCTGCTCCGGCAGCGGTTCGACGGCGAAGGGCACCAGTCTGCAGCCCTTCCTCCCGCGCATCCAACGAAGGTAGCAGGGGGCATGGGTCACCGAGTGTGGCGACGGTGTTGAGATGGGCGCTGCCGAAGCCACGGGCACGAGGCAGGCATCGCTGCGGTGCACGGGGAGGCCAAACGAGGGCTTCTACGGCTTCGTAGGGACCTGGAGAGCATGCGGGTGCTATGGATACGAGCGGAAGAGCTCGGGAGCACGAGGCTCACCGGCCAGAGCTCGATGCTCGTGGGGCGACGGCTAGAGGGCGCGGGCAACAACAGAAAAAGGGGGAAACACAACGGAAGCTCACAGCGGCTCGATGGAGAAGCACGGCGGGGTCGGGGAGGAGCTGGAGCAAGAGAATCGACGACGGCGGTCGTCGGTGCTGAAGCTTGATGACGACGAAGATGCCGGCGATGAGGGGCTCCCGAGGTCGTGGCCGTTGGCTTGTCGACGTGTGGTGATGAGGCGGAGCCGATGGGCACGCTAGTGAGTCGGCGGGGGCACGGTGGCCGCGGTGGTGACGAGCGCGACGATGAGCTCCGCTCGGGGAAGAGACTAGAGGGCGAGGGAGAGAGCAGAGAGTGAGGGAGAGGAGCGGGGGGGTCTGCAGGGGGTGTCGTGGCACTCGTAGCGGCGTCGGGGAGGCAAGCGGAAAGCAGGAGGTGGCTGGCGCGTGCCGGCGCGCGGCGAGCACACGCCCCTGTCCTACTGTCTCGAGGAGGTAGACGACAGGGAGGGCACTGGTGGGCTGGGCCGAGTGCTACAGCGGATGGCTGAGCTCTCTGGTGGGCTGCACAGGTGAGACCAGGTAAGTTTTCCATCTCTCCCTGGTTTTCTATTTTCTGTTTTGTTTTAATTATTTTGCCACTGATTCAAATTCAAAGTAAATCAAAGCAGGGCAAAACCTTCTGAATATCTGTATGTTGCCATTATGGACTTTTCCAAAGGCACATAAATAATTTCAGGGCCTTTTGAAATATATTCTATATAAAATGAATATAATCCAAAAGTCAAATACTTATTGATTTAATTTCAAAGGCCCAAAATAAATATCCCTAAGACTCCAAAAATATTGGTTTGAGTTTTACTTCTTCCCAATATTTTTATAGCTTAACTGGAACATTTTCTTGGGTTTGTTTGAAGCAATTTTTAATGTTGATCATTTTTAGAAATGATATCTGAGGCTTTCCACTTTCCCCAATTCACATTTAAAAGGAATTTAAACATGATGCATGGATGCCACTCACTGATGCAACTAAATACAAAGCAGAATTCTAGGGCTGTGACAATTGACTTAAACATAGCATTGATTTTTACCTTGGTACCTGTAATATGAGTTTGTGGCCTTGTATACAAAAATGGAGGGAGTATAATTTGAAAGTACATTCAGATACGAACCAAACGATACAATTTTTGGTGACATGCATTCACATTTTGCTTGTCAAATATAGTACGTGGTCAAACTTTGACCCAAAATACGCAAAACAACAAAAAACTACTTCCAAGACCAGCGCTGCTCTTCTGTTCTTCTCCTCTTAAACCACTGCCGCTCCTCTCCTGTTCCAATCTAAATGCAACGCCGCTCCTCTCCTCTTCCATTTCAAAACCACCACCCCTCCTCTCCTGTTCCAGTCCAAAACCAGCGTCGCTCCTCTCCTGTTCTAATCCAAAACCAGCGCTGCTCCTCTCCTCTTCCATTCAAAAACCACCGCCGGCGAGTGAAGGTGCTGTGGAGAAGTAGATCGATGGAGGAGTACAACTGATACGTGAGGATCGCAGACGGCGACCCTGTGAAGCTAGCTAGGATGTTGGAGATACAGTCTTGGTTTGACAACAAGGACCAACTAGCAACGACGGCGACATCCATGGCCAACTATCTGCAACAGAGCGAAAAGGCGGCGATACTCCCGGAGGGAGTCGCGCGGAGTACATAGAGCTGCTCCTCTGGGCCATGGAGCAAACAGATTCACCGATCCGATCGTGAGGGAGCGGTGGTGGGAGTATCGATCCCAGATGGAGCATCCACCAGAGATTGAAGGATCGAGCATCTACAGGGTGCCGTTTGTGAGGGTGTCCTGCCAGAGCGAGCCGGTGGAGTCTTCGTCGACCGAACCCAACTGCAAGAGGAGAAAAGCAGTTGGCCCGACGATGCTTCCCTGCCATCGTCTCCCTCGCCGTTCACATTATCTCACGGGGCGGCTGTCTACCACCGAGGAATAGGAGGGGCTGCCCCCCGCCCAATAGTCGGGCAGGTTGTGAATTGTCAGGAGGAGCTTAGGGTTGTCAGTATTTGCAGGTTGTGAATTGTGTTTGTGTTGTGTATTTTGAGAGTACTTTCAGATATGAATGTCTTTTGAATTTCAGATTTGCAGTATTGAGCATATAAAGTATTTTATGAATTCTAGATATCTATTTTTAGCACTTAAAAAATGTAGTTTCATAGGAGTATAAAAGTGCAGACAATGTGATTCTCAGAGAAGAAACTGCAAGTTTCAGTTTCAGATAAGAAACTGCAAGTTCAGTTTCAGATAAGAAACTGCAACTTTCAGAGGCAGAGCATTTATATTAACACGGCCTTTTCAAACAGGGTTAACATCATGTTGGAAGTTTTATTCATGGTCGAAAATGGAACTACCAGCCAGTTAACATCATGCTGATCAACATTCATGCATAGCACATCTTCATATGATGCACAGTCAAAATGCCCACACAATGTCGAGTGTGCGAAACACAGAGAAAACGAGGGACAAGTTTTGGCAAGTGTTGGACGTGGTTTTGGGCTGCCCCGTCTAGGCTTTCATTTTTAACATGCGCAGCCCACGACCTCGGATGGGAGGTCCATAGGCCTGTTTGTATTTTCTTAGGGCCGTCATGTATCGACCGGCCTATGGACCTCCCATCCGAGGTTTTATTTTTGGCAGCCCAATTTATGTATTTTTTGAAGAAAACGCAGAGGTCTGTTCTATTTTTCTATATAAGAATAGGAACGCCAGGTCCAACTTATGTTTCCCTTCTAACTATATTATATATATTTAAATTATTTTATATGTTGACTGTTTAGTTCACATACTCCCTCCTTTTCGGTTTATAGGGCTTATCTCAAAATTTTAGTTTTTCCATTTTATAAGGCTCAATTTGGTTGTTTTCCATCACATGTTCAGATTCCAAGGTGCATTAAATCATTGCATGCAAGTATTAAGAGAAAATTGACCAATGCATGTACTTTATGCATGCATGCATTGCAATTTATGCATTGATAAACATAATTTTTTGAGGAAAACAAGTGCATTAATTAGGTGCTTTTGCAAACTACAAAAAGTATTCCACCATTCATCATCTACCTTGGTTGGTGAGATTTTTGAATTGAGCCCTATAAACCGAAAAGGAGGGAGTAATTGGCAAATAG
This sequence comes from Triticum urartu, assembly GCF_003073215.2. Taxonomy (NCBI): domain Eukaryota; kingdom Viridiplantae; phylum Streptophyta; class Magnoliopsida; order Poales; family Poaceae; genus Triticum; species Triticum urartu. The sequence goes on from NC_053026.1 coordinate 344,812,827, forward strand.
ATCTCGCCGCCACCCCCCGCCTCCTGACTCCGGGCGCGCCTGCCCCCCTCAGCAAGTCCGCTCGCGCGCCCCATGGAGTCGCCGGCCATATCCACGGGGGAATGGCTGGAAGACAGGCAGATGTACAAGATGCATCTCCCACATGTCTACAAAGCCTTCCCGCGGATGCTCCAGCCGCTCGACTCCATCGCGCCGGCGGTGCTGCGGGAGACTCGAGGGAGGAGATGGAGGGAGCGATGCGGATAGCGACGATGCTCTCTCCTGGACCCAGTGCACGCGCGAATGGAGGGAAGCAGAGGAGGAAGCTGCGAGGGAGGAAGCCGAGGAGGGACCGAATCCGTTCTCTCACTCGCGCAGGTATGCTCGGATGTGCAAGGATCATGTGGATTGGGAGCTGCTGAATCTAGCCCTGCGGATCTACTTCGAAGGAGATTTCTCGGAGAAGCACAGGATGCCCCACCCCAGTGAGCCGCCGATTGCGTTCGTTCGATGGGCGAAAGGAGAAGTGAATTCAGGAGATCCACGCCGTGCTGCGAGATGGGAATGCTTGACTGGACTCCTGCCCACCAGCACGCCACCGGAGCCGGAGCAGGTGGATCCCCTACCTTACCTCTCCCCCAAACCTGCAGAAGATTGAAATTAGGCTTGCAATCTGCTTCAATTGAGCTGTCTGGTGGTTATTTCTGCTTCCTGAGAGACAACATCTGGCTGGAGGATGAGAAGGAACCAGGAACTCCGATGAATTTCCCCTATCACAATGGGGGGAGCGCCGGTTGGGCAGTGGTACGGCCCACCTCCGCCCCAAATGGGGGCACAATCTGGGCAGGCTCCTGTAATTGCCCAAGATCAATCTGCTGGTGGTTCTGACTCTCAGATCAGTGGGAAATCTCAAGGCAAGAATCAGCAAAAGAAGAGATAGGACATCCAGAAAACTGCTCCTGCCCCTGCTTCGGGCCTTATGGCATACTCTGAGGTGATCTGCTACAACTGTGGGGAACCAGGGCATCATTTGGATAAATGTGTCAAGCCCAAGAGTTGTTTTATCTGCAAAATGGTTACCCATAAAGTTGAGAATTGCCCTGTCAGAAGGAAAACCCACAGTTCTGCTAGATATGTTGGAAGTGCTGCTCCAGGATTATGTCCACCATTGACAGAATTTTCTGTGACACAGAATTAGATAGTTTCTTTCCCCTTTCTAGTTGTAGAGCTCTGCCCAGATGTGGTAGTGACCACACTCCTTTGCTCTGGGACTCTGGTCTTAACCAAACTCCAAAGAGCAATAGTTTTAAATTTGAAAAGTGGTGGTTGCTTAGAGAAGATTTTACTGAGCTAGTCAGGAAAATCTGGAATGAGCCTACTGGGAGCAGCTGCCCCTAGAAAATTGGCAGATCAAAATCAGGAGATTTAGAAGAACTACCAAAGGGTGGAACTCCAATGAGGAAGCTAATCTTAGAAGATACAAAAGGCTTCTCCTCCTTGAGTTTGATTCTCTAGATATTAAGGCAGAAACCACTGACCTCTCTGAGGCTGAGACTAATAGATTAAACTTTGTCCATGGAGAGCTCAAGAAAATTTGGCTTCAAGAAGAAATCAAAGCCAAACAAAGGTCTAGAGATAGGAACATTAAGGAGGGTGATAGAAATACTGCTTACTTCCATGCAGTAGCTAACCAGAGGAGGAGGAAAACCCTCATTCACTCCCTTGATGGCCCTAATGGCCCTGTTACTGAGGTAGATGAGATGCTGAAAGTGGCTAGTGACTTCTACAAAGACCTGTTTAAGAAAGAAAACCCTTCTGGGTTCTCTCTACAAAACAATTTTTTCTCTGCTTCTGAAAAAGTCTCTCCTGCTGAAAATGAGCTGCTAGAAGCCCCTTTTTCAGAGACAGAGGTGAAGGAAGCCATTTTTAGCTCTTATCCTGATGGGGCTCCTGGTCCTGATGGGATTCCCTTCTTGTTTTACCAGCATTTTTGGGACTTGGTGAAAAATGATCTCTTAGATCTTTTCCAAGCCTTTCATAGAGGAGAGTTGGATCCAGCAACTTACTCATGGGGGGTCTGTTGGGGTCAAGTTAAATAACTGTGAAAGTGATTTTTTCCTTGCTGGTAAAGGCCTTAGGCAAGGTGACCCCATCTCCCCGCTTTTGTTTAATTTAGTAGTGGACGTTCTTACTAAAATGCTGAGCAAAGCTGCTGATCATAGTCTGATTGCAGGGCTCTGTCCTGAGGTCTGCCCTGGTGGCATCATCTGCCTTCAATATGCAGATGATACCATCCTTTTCTTAGACAATGACTCCACACATGCTAGCAATCTGAAAACTGTTCTAACCTGGTTTGAACAAGTCTCAGGCATGAGAATCAACTACTCTAAAAGTGAACTCATCCCTATCAACATGGATGATCAGGAGTTAGCTGACTTCCTCTCTATTCTAGTCTGTAATAAAGGTAACTTCCCCATTAAGTACCTAGGTATCCCTCTCCACTATGATAAACTGAGGAGAGAGGATATCCAACCCCTTCTGGATAAAATCATTAAAAGGATTGCTGGGTGGAGGGGCAAACTTCTCTCTTACAGAGGTAGATTGATCCTCATACAAGCTTGTTTGGCTAGCATTCCAGTGTATCTCCTCTCCTTCTTCAAGTTCCCTAAATGGGCAGTGAACCTCATCAATTCTCAGATGTCTCATTGCTTGTGGAATGATTTTGAGGGAAATAGGAAGCTACACCTTGCTAATTGGGCCCTAGTCTCTATGAAAAAAGATTTTGGAGGCCTAGGCATACCTAACCTCCAAGAAATTAACATCTGTCTTCTAGGGTCTTGGATTAAAAGATTCTATGAGGAAGACCTGAAACCCTGGAAGCTTCTTATTGCCCATAAATACCTAGGAAATAAACCTAATATTTTTGTCCCTTCCTCCAACCCTAAGACCTCTAGATTCTGGAAAGGATTAAAATCTATTATGCATGCTGTGAAATTTGGCTACAGATGGAACATAGGGGATGGGAGCAGAACCAGGTTCTGGGAAGATACTTGGTTTGGCACATCCCCCCTAGCAGTCCAATTTTGGCCTATTTACTCTGTCCGCAATGAGCTTAACAAAAGTGTCAATGAAGTTTGGGACGGTCAATGCCTAAAACTCTCTTTTAGAAGGAACTTTAGTGATAGTCTCATGGAACAATGGTTCCAGTTGGAGGAAATTGCCAAAAGCATTACCTTTACTGCCGAGCCGGATGCCCTGATTTGGTAAGCTGGACAATAAGGGGAAGTATTCCTCCAGCTCCCTCTATCATGTTATCAACTTTAGAGGGGTTCAACCCGTGTTTATCCCTGCTGTCTGGAAATTGAGAGTTCCCCCTAAAATTCATGTATTTCTCTGGCTTCTCTCCAAAAACAAATTGATGACTAGGGATAACCTTAGGAAGAGACACATCATCAAACCCCTTGATTGTGTTTACTGCTTGGAACAAGAGTCTTGTTCTCACCTATTTTTTGAATGTATAGTTGCTAAACATCTCTGGGCCCACATTGAGGAATATTTCTCTAGTCAGATTGGCTCATCCTTCGAATCTGTCGCAGATTCTGGATTGCTACCAAAAAGTGCTCAGTTTTAAACACTGTTAGCTCAGCTGTCCTTTGGTGCCTCTGGAAATATAGAAATGCTATGATTTTCAGTAACACCTCCTGGATTTCCATTCCGCAGGTCTTGAGGTTGATCAGGAACATGGTGAGGAACTGGGCGATTCTCTCCTCCGGATCGGACAAGGACAAGTTGATGAGCTTCATGGAAACCCTAACAAGATCCCTCCAGAAACCGTTGGCGATCACTTGTGGCTGAACAAGGCTCGACCTGCTCTGGGGCTGGACCCGTGGGCTCGTCTCAAGATCTCTGATGAAGATGATGGGCACCTGGCGCCGAAAAAGAGGGACATCCACCATGCTACGCCTTCCAGCCCGGTGTCTCCGCTTGCTTACTGGTCGCCGCAGGCTGACACGGCCCCTCAGCTGAAGACCATGAAGGCTTCGCTGGACCCTCCTTGTGTCATTTGAGTGCTCTATCCGCTCTGCCTTTGGCACTGCTCGGGTGATTTGTGTTATTCAGAGAACTTGTTCATCCACCCCCTAGTTTGTAGCTTTTCTACCTTTGCTTTCGAACTGCTCTTTGAGCTGCTGTATCAGAATATGTTGTGGTTTCGTTCTCAGCAATGGAACCGGGGAGATGCTCCCTGTTTTTCTAAAAAATTATTTTATATGTTATTATATATTATTTTTATTGTCATCATATATTTAACAGATACTTACATATGTAAGAAAACAATATCCCACATCTTATTAACTTATAAAAATAATTTCTTAACAAATAAAATCCTGGATTGTTTTGGCACGAAAATCCTAGTGATTGTGTACAAAAGCTTGGTAAGATTTAAGGATGAATGTAATAATATCACTTATTATTTAAATATATTTATAACAAAATGCTCAGCCCCTTTTTATTTTTTGATAACATTGCTGGCCCAACCCAACATTATAATTAGAATCAGCCCAGCAAAATCGTGTATTTCGAGAAAGTGCAAATGGCCTGTAATTTTTTAGGAAATAAAATAAATGGGCCGCATGGACGCTACATTATTTGTTCACCCAGCCCAGCTAATGGCTGTAATTCAAAAAAAAGATCAAATTGACTGTAAATTCTACCGCGCAAAAAAAGACTGTAAATTCTGAAAAAATGGGTTGAATACGTGCCACATTTTTGGAGGCTGAAATGTGGGCCAATAGGTCGAAGCCAATGCAAGTCGTTGTCAATTTAGTCAACAAATGATTCTGACATGTTAGCCGTTGGATTTACATCCAACGACCGGCATCCATCTTCAATCTCTCGTCTTCTTCCTCCAGCGCCGCCGGGACCACCTCCCGCCTCCTGCTGCTAGCAGCTCTGCTTAGCACGCTTCGCTATGAAGCGCTACTCCACCGTTGGCCAGGCCATCCCTCCACCCCTCCACACCTCCTGTTCTTCTCCACCGACTGCCGAACCACACCGCACTAGAACAGTTAACCCTCGTACACCTCTCTGTCTGCGACTCTACTCGCGTCTTCCCATCTCCGGCTCGTTGCTGTCCGGGGCCTCGCCGTCGTCCACCACCTTGGATGCGCTCGGCGCGGCGTGGTCAACGTGGTCAACGAACGACACCATCGGAAGTAGACTGTGCGTGGAGAGGCTGACATGCTGGGTCCACGGCCGCACACAAGGAAATGCCTCCTTATTACGCGCAAAATAATGATTCCTCCACCTGTCATCTGGGACCCACCGGAAGGGCCTCTGTATTTCGCGAAATAAAGTGCCCCCTGCTGACATGTCGGACCCACCAGCTATCTTCGCACGCAAGGAAGTGCCTCCTTATTACGCACAAAAAAATGAATATTCCCCCTGCCAGCTGGAACCCAGCATAGTGGGAGGCTGACTTGTGGGCCTACCAAGTTGACGGGGACGGAGGGCTTTGTCAACTTAGTCAATATGAACGATTCTAGCTCCTGTTACCGTACGATGTTCATCCAACGGCCGTAGTGCTTCTTCAACCTCTGGTCTTCTTGCTCCAGCCTGCCCAAACCAGCGCCGGTCGTGCCGCGTGCTCCTGCCTCCCGTGGCCGGCTGTGATGCCGCGGAGGCCTCACCGCCCCCTACTACTCCCACCGCTGGCCAGGCCATCCCTCTACTCACCCACACCCCCTGTTATTCTGCGGCGACAACAGCCTCACACCGCAGCCGAACCAGTGAACCCTCGTACTCCTTCGCGTGGGCATCCACTGCTGTGTCTTCCCCGGCTCCGAGTCGTCCCCTTCCTAGTCGTCGCGTCGTCCACCGCCCTGGTGCTCTCGGCGCGGCGTGGTCAACATGGTCAAGGGACGACTTCCATCGGACGTGGACTGTACGTGGAGAGGCTGACAGCTGGGTCCACGGCCACAGCAAGGAAGTGCCTCCTTATTACACGCAAAAATAATGATTCCTCCACCTGACAGCGGGGACCCACCAGACGGGCCACCGTATTTCGCAAAAAAAAAGTTTCCCCCTGACTGCTGGGACCCACCGACGGGCCACCGTATTTCGTGAAAAAAACGTTCCCCCCGCTGTCAGCTCGGACCCACCGGAAGTGCCTCCTTATTACGCACAAAAAAATGAATACTCCCCCGGCTAGCTGGGACCCACCTTGCTGGGAGGCTGACTTGTGGGCCTACTAAGTTGACGGGGACGAAGGGCTTTGTCAACTTAGTCAATATGAACGATTCTAGCTCCAGTGACCGTACGATGTCCATCCAACGGCCGTAGTGCTTCTTCAACCTCTGGTCTTCTTGCTCCAGCCGCCCAAAGCAGCGCCGGTCGTGCCGCATGCTCCTGCCTCCCGTGGCCGGCTGTGCTGCCGCAGAGGCCTCACCGCCCCCTACTATTCCCACCGCCGACCAGGCCCTGCGGCGATGGCAGCCTCACACCGCAGCCGAACCAGTGAACCCTCGTAGTCCTCTCCGCGCGGGCTTCCACTGCCGCGTCGTCCCCTTCCTAGGCCTCACCGTCGTCCACCACCGTGGTGCTCTCCGCGTGGCGTGGTTAACGTGGTCAAGGAACGACTTCCATCGAAGAGTACTGTACGTGGAGAGGCTGACAGCTGGGTCCACGGCCACAGCCCAGTTTTTTTGTGATTTGCCAAGTAAGTCGCTTTGTCAGGCCTGTTGGGCTGCAAATCTTTCAAGACGAGGAGAGCTTTCATTCGGCTGGCCGAGAAAATGGCCCATCAGTAATGAGAAATGGGTTGTACATTTTTAAAACACATCAAACCGGCAATTAGTTTCAAATATCTTTTTTTCATTTCAAGATTTTAAATTACATTAATTTTTATGCGTGGAGAATTTGTTGGATTTTATATTGATATACATTTATTTTTAAAATCAGTTTGAATGTGAGTCGAAATTTCGGGATTAAAAACAGTTCGGACCGCACCGAAATATGCAAAATTTCGTATAATTTTTTAACCGTTGCCACAATATGGGCTTGTAATGCTAACAAAAAGAATATGGGCTCCAAAAAAACCTTAAGAATTAGCAAATGGGCTGTAAATTATTAGAAATAATGGCAGATGGGTTGTATGTTGTTTTCCACAGATTTGAGGCTTTCCTAAAAAAAGGTTGACGCACAAGCACTGACTGTTGGATGTCCATCCAACGGCCGTCGTGCTTCTTCAATCTCTGCTCTTCCTGCTCCAGCCGCTCAAACAAGCGCCGGCGGGACTGCCTGCTCCCTCCTCCGCGCGGCCGGCTGTGCTGCCATGCATGCCTCACCGCCCGACCGTACTCCCATCGTTGGCCTAGCCATCCCACTACTCACCCACACCTGCTGTTATTCTCCGGCGATGGCACACGAATCAGTAAACCCTCGTACAGTCGTACTCCCCTCCGCGTGGGAAACAACTGTCGAGTCTTCCCTGCCTCTGTGTCGTCCCCTTCCTAGGCCTCGCCATCGTCCACCGCCCTGGTGCTCTCGGCGTGGCGTGGTCAACGTGGTCAAGGAACGACTTCCATCGGACGTGGACTGTACGTGGAGAGGCTGACAGCTGGGTCCACGGCGGCAGCAAGGAAGTGCCTCCTTATTCGAAAATAATGATTCCTCCACCTGACAGGGGACCCACCGGACGGGCCACTGTATTTCGAAAAAAACGTTTCCCCCTGACTGCTGGGACCCACCAGCTACATCTTCGCACGCAAGGAAGTGCGTCCGGGCAAAAAAAATGATTCGCCCCCTGACTGCTGGGACCCACCAGCTACATCTTCGCAGGCAAGGAAGTGCCTGACAGTCGGGACCCACCTGGTCGAAGCGTACGTAGCATTGTCATTCTGGTCGCGAACGTGTACGTACATACTGGTCGATGTAGAGGCGCGCACGTGTCGTATAGAGGCGCGCACATGTTACACGTACGTACAGCGGCCAGGGTGCAAGAAAGAC